>NC_056725.1:580725167-580737667 GCF_019279795.1 Protopterus annectens
GTTTGTATAGGTAAGGTATAGGGAAGTGTCACAGACACCATATGGGAATTAGGGAGCAGTATGTTGTCTTATGAGATATCAACACACAGCCAGCTGTACACATAGTCATAGGTTGGGACTAGGCTATTGGCCCTAGGGCCTATACAAGCCTAGCCATAACAATTCCCTGGATATTTCTTCCCACAGTATTTTCTTCCCTGGACCCCTGTCTAAAAGGGCGACTGACATGATCCCCGGGGTGAATTTTCTATGTCCCATCCAATCATCAAGGTTCCTTTTGAAGAGGGCCAACGAGGCACTGTACTTGACATGTATGGGCAATCTATTCCAGAGTTTTGGGAGTCTCTGGGTCAGGAACCTATCTCTCCAGCATGTTTTGTTCATTGTGATGACAAGGTTTAGATCCCTGGAACGTGTGTCTCTGAGGGATTGGGATTTCTTTAAGTGTAGCATATCCAACAGCTCTGGGTTTGACATGGCCTTGTATGTTAAGCAGAGATCACCTCTGAGTAGATGATATGTGACAGAGTCATAGACATTGACTGACATATGTAAATCACAGTCATACGCACCTTGTCATGGGCCCATAAGAGAGACAATGACTGGAAAAAGTCACTCAGGAGAATTATGTGTAACTGCATACACTGCGCACATCATACCTTAGCCAAAAGTAATGCAGACAAGTCCTTTTGAGATGCAGAGTGGCAGAGAGAAGTGCAGGACATAGAGGATAATGAGCTGGTTGACAATCGTAACCTGCTTATTATGCATTTGAGTCAGGGATGCCAAGAAGCTCAATTCAAGAGTAAAGCTCTCTCTGCCTGCCAATGCCCTCCTCACACAATGAAGAAGGTTTATTACCCTGTCTAATAAAGTCAGGTTATTTAACTTCCAAACCAATTATTTAAGCTATAGGTATTGTCTGTATGATATACTGTAACTTATTCTTGCTTACTTTCTACATACTGTTGAAATGAGGGGAATTTGACTTGCGTCATGTTCAACACATCTTGCCCAACTAAGAACACTTTATCAATCTACTATTGCCAATCTAAAGAGTTTCTGCCTATAATAATATATTTGGAATTCCAAATACATTCCCATGTCCCACAGTTATGGTTTCTGGGGTCTACATCTTTAAAGTCCAGTTGTGTATGTCCTCCAACTCTCCCTGTACCCTGGGAAAAAAACATAAAATGGGTGGGTATAGTCTGGTGCTTATCCAGTTAGATATTTTAGCTTAAGAAATTGGTATTTTCTGGCAAATAATTGACCTGTGAGAGGTAGCTGTTAAACACACACACACACACACACACACACACACACACACACACACACACACACACACACACACACACACACACACACACACACACACACACACACACACACACACACACACACACACACACACACACACACACACACACACACACAGTTACATCCCATTAAGCAATCTTTTCACAAAACAGCTCCTTCTGTTTTCAGACTTCAATCCTGATTAGCTGGAATATCACTGCTAACTATGCTTTCCAGCTATCCCAGACAAGGTTCCATTTGGTGAACATCCTTTGCTTCCATATCTATGGTTGTGATATCCCATGTCAGTGATCCTAAATTAACAGCACTCTTCCACTCCTAGGCTGTCCATAGCATGATTAGCAATGTTATTATCAGCAATGGTTGCCTTATCCCATCAGATATCATATACTTGATTAATATTCTTGTACTGACAACCGACCTCCTTCCTCTGCCTATCTCATGTCCACAAACAATGATCAGTTGAAATCTCTACATAACAAATTCCTATTCCTCACCACCCTCCCTCACTGAGGACAGGATCTGCATCATGTTGTCAATGCCAGTAACCCAGTCACCTGCCAAAGTATGCAATAAAATAGACACTTTCCCAGGTCCTTCTCTTGTCACTCCTAGTTGCACAATAGTGCAGCCTCACTTTAACCACCTTGTTATACATTATAGGTTCATAGTCTCATAGGTATGTACTAGGCTAATGGCTCTGGAGCCTTTACAAGCCTAGCCCATAGGATTACCCTGGCATCATGCCACCTGACCTTAGTTCCCAGTGCCTCTGTTGAGTAGAGCCACTGGAGTGATCCCCAGGGTGAATTTTTTATTTCCCATCCACTCATCAAGGTTTCTCTTGAAGAGGGGCAGTGAGGTGCTCTGTTTGATATGTATGGGAAGTCTGTTCCAGAGCATGGGCAGTCTCTGGGTTATGAACCTGTCCCTCCAGCATGCTCTGTTAATTGTGGTAATGAGGTTGAGGTCTCTGGAGCGTGTGGTGCAGAGGGATTGGGATTTCTTTAGATGTAGCATTTCTAACAGAGCTGGGTCAGACATGGCTTTGTAAGTCAAGCAAAAATTGCCTCTAAGTAGATGATATGAGACAGAGAGCAGTTGGAGTTTTCTGAGTCTGTCCATATAGGACAAGTGTTTAATGCCTAGGATCCTCTTTGTGAGGTACTTTTGTGGCCTCTCCAGTTGTTGTAGTTGTCTAGTGAGGTACATGCCAAATGGGGCATTGTACTCGATGAATGGCCTAATAAGGGAAGAGTAGAGGGAGACAATGGCCTCTTTCTTCCTGGATGCACAACCCTTAGTAATGACATGTTCCACATAGAAGGACTTTCTGACCACAGTGGCAATGTGGTGGTCAAAAGTGAGGTTGCTGTCAACCTGTGTTCCCAGATCTCTTATAATGCCTTCTGTGTTCAGCAGACTACCATTGATGTGGTAAATCATGGGAACTGGATTTTTCTCAAAGGGGATGATGACACATTTTTATGGCATTAAGCTTAAGGCCATGGTTCTGACACCAGTCGTTGGTCTCAGTGAGGACTTTTTGTAGGATGACAACATCACTTGGGGAGTTAATAATGGCTCCCAACTTGCAATCTCCTGCGAACTTTGTCAGCCAGAGTCCCTTTGTGTTGACCTGGACTTCTGAGAAGTAGATACCAAACAGGAGAGGAGCCAGGATGGATCCCTGTGGGACTCCACTCATGACTGGTCAGCAGTCTGACTTGGAGTCAGTTATTTTCACACTGTGGGTTCTATCTGTGAGCCAGCTTGCAACCCACCTAGTGATATAGGGGTTGATGCCTAGCCTAGTGAGTTTTTCTATGATTCTTGAATGGGGGATGGTATCCAACGCCCTGGCCAGATCAAGGTAGGCTGTATGAACCACGTTGCCTTCATCCACAGCTCTGGTGACCGACTCAAAGAAGTTGACCAAGTTGAGCAGGCATGATCTACCCTTCACAAAACCAAACTGTGTGGGATCCAGAGTTTGGAGATTCCCTATATCCTTGTTTATTAGGTCAATGATGATGTGTTCCATAGCTTTGCATATCAGACTTGTCAGGCTATTGGGGCAATAGCTCCCAGGGTCTGTAGTCACTCCTCCATTGTGGAGAGGGATGACTATAGCAGTGCGCCATTCAGTAGGGACAAAGTCTGAGGTGAGGCTGTGATTGAACTGGGCACACAGGTGAGGTGTCACTTCACTCTGTAGTTCATATAGAACACAGCCAAGGACCTTGTCAGGTCCCATAGAAGTTGTATTCTTGGCCTTGGATAGTGCTGTTTTAACCTGTGCAGCAGTAATACTGGGTGCTTGGCAATCTACTTTTCTGGATCCTAATCTGGTTGCTTGATTAGTCATGATTAATTTAACAAGTTTTGTTTTTACCACCCTAGCCTTTATGGATGCTCTTATTTGAAAAAAAAAAAAAAAAAAAAAAAAGGTCAGTGCCATGGTGATATACTGTCCCGCTTACTCTTTCTGATCTGTCATCTAGGGGCTGCCTTTTGTTCAAGGGCACGATTTGAATGACCTGCTAAACATTGCTTTGATTTTCATGCTCAGTAACTTTGCATCTTACTTCCTAATTTGCTATCAGATGCACCTGTATTCAGTGGCTTCGAGAGCTACTTTACAGATCATGTGACTAATATAGCTAATAAATAAGTTTGCTATCCCTGCTAGTAGCATTTCTCATATTAAACTCATCATTATGTTTGATCTACTGTTTTGTTGCTTTTTTATGCATTTGCCTTGTTTAGTACATCATTTTCTTTTTTGTTTTATTATGCTTTTGTTAGTATATGACTCCGTGTAATAAATCCGAGCATTCAAATGTAGGCAGGTCACTATCATTTCCCGTACAATACAGATTGTTCAGTAAGGGTATATAATACAATTTCAAATGCATGATTTATAGAAACAAATGCATAGATATGCAATCCATTATTAATAGCAAGCTGTCATGAAAAAGAATCAACATAAAATATATTTACAGATAAGTACATGTACATTTGATATCCCATTTCCAGTGTAACAAATCAACTAACATGGCACTCAACATTTATAGCAGTTTCTTCTCTTATTTTGAATGGTGCAGATTTACACTCAGGGAAAATGCATTTTATCTGTACTGAAATACTCCAGCCTGTCTCTACCCTTTTCCATAACAGCTTAATATGAATTATAACTTACATACATCATATTTTAATTCACCTTAGGGGAAAAATTAAAGGTAGATAATTATATATTAATACATTTCTATTCTCACTCCTTATGTCTCTCTCTCTCCTTTGTCATGCTTTAATTATATATTTTATATGTACCTATGGCTACTCCTTAGGAATATTTATCAGCACCTATTTACTATTTGCTGTCAAATGTATCAAATAGTCATTGACAATGGTTAATTCCTTCTTTCTTGAAAAACATGTCTCCAGCAAAATGGCAAGGTTTTACCTATTGCCCCAACACAATATGTTCTGTTCTACCCTCTATGGATGAACCACAATGCCCCTGTCCTGTAACCCTTTCCTTACAGTCCTTGCCCCCAAAGATGATACTAGTGTTCTTAGCTTTTAGTGCTATAATTCCCAGTTAAACATCTTCCCCTAAAACATTATAAAACACATTCTCAATAGTCAAATTAATATCAGCTTAATTAACACACTAAACTTCACTCAGTCTTCCATTTTCCATTCATCTTTACATGTAACATTCAACATACTTCCTTTGCTTTACTTTATATTCTAGCCCATTTTGCCCCCCTTGCTTAACCACATTCCTTCTATCCATCTCTCATCAGTATCCCAGCAATGCAGAAAGAGACATTGTTTTCTTAAAATTGCACTTTCCTTAGATATATTTGGTTCCACTTCTCAGTTCATAAAGTATAAGAAATACCAGTGAAACAGTTTCATCTTTTTCAGGCTTCAGAATATTGCAGCAATCATCAGCACCTAACGTTCCTATCTGACAACACCTGGCATAAGTCAAAGGGCCAGCTCATGGAATCACCCTATAATCAACATCTTTAGCATCTTCCTTCTACCTGACCAGTCATTCATACTTTCCCTTTTTTGCTTTTGAGACAGTCAAGACGAACATCCACAGCATCCAACAATATCCCTCCCTTTTCACATCCATCTTTCTTTTCATTCTATTATTCATACTTAGTGGTTATTATTTATTATTATAATCATCTATATCAAAAATTCAGTTTTAATGCTTTGAGAATCCATTAATGATTCTAATATGCTAAAACTTTTAAATTATTATTTTACCTAAGATGACTCTCTTCCCAATATTAAGACTACTTAACCCATTGCATTAAATTGCATGCGTCACAAGCTCAGTCCTTATCTTTAGTGATAGAAGAAAAACTTATTTTAACAGTTACTGTAGGCATGAAACATTAATATTGTGAAGGAGAATAATTTCAAATTGGCATTTGATGCAACCACCCTTAACCAACATTACTACACTGATTACATATTAGGGCACATCTTTGTCATATTTCAAAATAATCTTTTTTTTCTAATACATACAGTAATTGCCCTTTCGAGTACAATATTTAAATTCCCTGTATAAAGCATCCACTTCATGTACCTTGATAAATATCACCACATGGTGTTATAAGCTGTTATATGTTATTATCAAGCCAAATGTAATAAATCAAGTAAAACATTAACTAGAACTCTTGATACATTTGTACTTTTCAACATATTCTGTTTTTTTAATATTGGTAACTCCCTTATTGTACCATTTTTCTTCATGTGCTTAATTAAGCTGCCTAAAGCATTATTAAACATAATTTTAAAATAGGGAGGTATAACAAATGAATGTATTCCTTTTCGAGAGCATTAAACATCTAAAACAATCATCTAAAACAAAGCAGTACAAATATACTTACATTGTTACACTTTCAAATTAGTTTTTAATTGACATCATTTTCAAGACACTCCAGTAATTTCATTTCTATATTGTGTGATATTTCTATATACATTTAATTAAGCTCCCACAGGTACTAACAAACACATTTATGAAATACAGGAAGTATAATAAATTAACTTGGTATCATCTGTAAGAATCAAAAATTTCAACCATTATTCACCCCTTTAGCAAATATTAAAATAGCTATAGATATCTTTAGATGCAGATAAACTCGTCTACAAGTACAACATCTTATTTTGTTTTAACAAGGGCAGTAAGTCAGCTAGAGTGGAAAAAGGTTGTAAGGAAAATATGTTTAGACTACATTCAGTAAAGAGCAAGAAATACAGTTATTCACCCCCATTTTAAATTCTACCAACCTTCTGTCTCTTCATTCCCCAGTTTTGTTTAATAAATCAGTATCAACACGTTCCTCATATTGTTCAAATTGCAGTTTATATGGAACTCCCAAAACCCACCAATCATTTTGTAGAGGCATTGCTTTAATAAATACAGCTATCTTCACAGTCAAATATGACTTTTCCTCCAACTCATCTTTTGTTTATTCCATTGTATTTAGGTCCCTCGGCACAATCTAATGTTTTTCCTTTGACTCCATGTTTACCTGTATCAATCAAATGACCATTTTATTTATTTTCTCAGTCACTACTCCTACTGTTTCTCTTCCCATGAAAGCACATCTAGTATGAAAGAAGATTTGAAATTACCTGCAAAATGTATGCTACAACCAAACAACACTATTTTGGCATCATTTTTTCAGTCTGTTTCTCTGTGTGATAGCAGTCCTTGCATTCACTGAAAGGCTTCTTCCATAGGGATAACCTACCAGGAAAAAGGTCATGCTGGGGTATCTCCACCAATGCAGATAGGAGCTAAGGAGAGTAGAAAACTTAGAAACGTAGAAAGTTGCTAGAATAACAGATTTTATTTTGGGATGCATTTTCTGAAGGATATAAAGTCTGAAACTCAAATTGTGCCATTATTCAGTAACTTCAGTAATCAGTGATTTACCAAAGTACTATACATTTCATGAGGATCAGACCAAAAAAAATATGAGGCAAAACTCCAGTCATTTCGTGAAAATCTGGACTGTTAAGAGGTATGTGTGTTACATGATTCCCAATTAACTTGTCCTTTAACTTAAATAGATTTTCACTCATCAGCATTGCTTGCATCGTTGAAATCCACAGTTCCAAATATTTAAATAATGAAGGGGTTCAATATATTTCCACGTCCAAGATTTTCTGGCTATCATTTCTAACTGTGACATATTTGCCATCTACACAAATTACTTAATATACCTCTCTGATTCATTATTCAGGGTAACTGAGTAATAATAGAACATCAGTTTTCACTATCCTACAGTCCTCTTAGCTAAACTGGAGGATAAAATTTGAAAGTTTACAAGTAACCACAATAACTTTCATTAACTGCCTGGAAGTTGCAAATCTGCTAGACTTTTCAACATCATTAGTACCCCAGACAGATGCCCTGCCACCAGCGAATAATTAAATCCTCTCTGCCCAGAGAACTTCCCTCACTAAACTAACACTTGGCACCCACTCAAAACTTTAAACATTTCTCACTGAAGTCTGCAATCTAGAACTTCTGACCATCAAGTCAAGAACTAATAAAAACATAAACAAAATCAGTATGTGGAAAAAATTATTTGATTTGTTAGAAAAATATTAATTGTGAAGAACATATTTATTAAAATCTGATATACATGTGAACGTCATTGTAAATAGTTATGTTCGTTTGTTAGTTATAAAATATACTACTAAATATATGTATATATGTAAATAGTAACATCTTTTTGTATATTTACCATGTACTACTTGAGTTATGCTTACTATGAGTACTGTACTTTATATTACCAACAGATGTTAAGTTTGACTGTTGCAACCTTTTATATTGTTTTATTATATCTGTCTTGGAGCTTATCTCTCCTTCTTTTTTGTATGTATCTTGTAGCTTTTCTCCCCGGGCCTCTACTGAAAATGGACATATATCCAGTCAGACTAGCCCGGTCAACAAATGTAAAATAAATAAATAAAATAAATAAATAAAAATAAATTGTTTAACTTTTGTATTGAATATACTTGAACATCTTTTGTATTTAGTTCTTTTATTGAAAATTGAATAATGCTGTTTTCAAAAAAAAAACTTTAAAAATCATAATGGTTACTGTCTATACTCTGTATTATTGGCAACAGCCCCCTTTTTTCCATTTTGGACATAGGGGTCATGGTGCCACATCAATGGTGATCATCAGCTACAGCCAGTGGTAATTTTACTCAGCTATGGAACTTAGTACAAGCAGATACAAGAAACATCTAATTTTATCTACAATTTAAAACCTCTTTGAATACATACCTCTCAAGCAAATGGTCCTGCACTTGTAATAACCCCATTACCAAATCTCCTCATTATTATAAATCTTATCCTATCTATAAGTTATTATCTCAATTACATCATATATGTCAAGATAACAGCCTTGCCCTTGTGCCAGCCCCATTATAATTTCTGACCTCATATAGTCATATAAAACTAGTATCACAAAATTATTTCACTTTTAGAATAATAATATCCTAGTTATGTGACTGAAAGGAATTTAACTGTTAGGAAAGCATATTTATCTGCACTATGTGCTGTGTTGTAATATTATGGTGGGAGCATGTACATAGACAGTAAAATGATGGTCAAAGCTCTGTTGATCTGTGTGAGTTTTATGTGCTGTATTTATTATATTCTAGAGTTATCTGTGCTTAAGATGCTGTAAATACTTCATAGTTTATGTAGCATGGCAATCACATATTAAGTTGTATGATCCTGAATGTTATAATATATTATTGCTGTTAGCTCACTGAAATGTCTGTAATGCCCAACTTGTTTCCTCAGGCATCTGCTGGAAAGGGAATTTGCCCATTCAGGCTTTTCCAATAAATAAATATTTGCTAAATGAAGATCTTGGCTAAGGTAAGAAGAGAATATATGAAGAAAGCACTGGCAACCAAGTCAGGCAGAGTCTCCCAGCAGTAATTTACGTTTTTCTATAACTGATGACAATGATGATTCTATTTGAACTCTGTACATGATAGTATGTATAAGAGCTTTGTTTACTAAGTCCTTAAATATTAGTCCTGAATTATAATTAGTTCTCAGTTCTTCTTCTGGCTTTTCCCGGTTAGGGGTCACCACAGCGGAACTCCAGTCTGCTAATGATTGGCAGTAGCTTTTTACAGTGCCGAGGTGCCAGCTCGACGCCCAACCTTCAACAAAGGCACGCCCATTTACAAATGTCTTTCGAACTCCACTCGACCAAGGGGAGGACATGCAGACTCCACACAGAAGGCGCTCCAGCCGAGAATCGAAAGGGAGATCCTCTTGCTGTGAGGCGACAGTGCTACCGCTACACCACCGTGGCTTATAATAATTATAATGCGACCATTACCTTTTCATTGCTTATACCTTCTTTACTCTCCCTTCTTAACTTACTTCCTTATTTCTGTCAGATTCTCTTTCCTGACTTTCTCCCAAAATATTTCATAAGCCTATCTTTCCCTCATTTCATATTGCAATTCCTGTTTGTATTAGACTAACTTACCTTTAATTTCTCTACAAACTGTTTAAAATTTCTCTAAATATTAAATTATTGTCATACAACTTGTGTCAATTCTTAACCAATGTTTTTATATTATGTCTAATTTGTTATAATTATTTAAACTGTAGATGGTTTTATATTTGAAGATTGTAAAATCATTGTTCTTAAAATGCTTTGTAATCATTTGGAGCTTTTCTCCTCTGAACTCAACTGCAAATGGGCTTCTACCCAGTCGGACTTTCCTAGTAATCAAATGTCAATAAATAAAATAAATAAACAAATAAATAATACTTTATAGCTTTATATCTATGATATGAGTGAAAATGTGAAATTGTGATCATCTGGGTATAATGTATAGTGCACCTCCAAGTATTACTCATTGTCTATGTTTACAAAGGCATTCATTCTCAGTAATATAAATCACTTTCAGATCACTGACGTTTATGCCTTATTTCCTACTGCAAGTCATGATCATGTCATGGGATGTGAAAGTTGGCTGCTATGAGACTGCATGCCATGTCTCAACTAATGGATTATGCACTGTGGTAGGGAAGGAGACAGAAACATAATCTGAACAGAATCCCAAGGAAAGACCATTTTGTTTTAGTTTGCACAGTATCTCCAAGAAATTGAAGATAGATGCATGTGGTCTGTAATGTGATGAGTATAAAAGATACATCTAAATGTATTTTTTGTATTGCTGCCATAAATGTGAAATCTGTTCTTTAACTCAGTTTCTAATATGGAGATCTTTCCTTTATTCTCATGTTCACAATACAGGTTGCAAACCTTTTAATACACTATCTAATCTATAGCTGGAAATTGAGGACTAATCTCAAACTGCTGTATCCAAAGGCAGTTCGTGATGATGCAGACAATATTTATAGTTTCATAGGTAAGTACTAGGCTACCTACCCTTCTGGGTAATTATAAGCCTAGCCAGCTTACATTTTTCTGCTTGCATTAATATATCCCATTTGGTTACATACTGTATTGTTATTTACCAGAAGTAATGTCTTTTGAGGATAGCAGATAAGAAAACTATGTTCTAAAGTATCTGTCAAGTATTATTAGACACATTTCCTTGATATCCTAAACATCTTCAATACAATGCTGAAGAAAAAGTATCCAATAATAAACTCAAAAATTTAAAACAAAATCCAATTTAAAAAATGCATGCAGAGAGGCAAAATTTTCAAGGCAGAACTGTGGCACTGCAAAGTAAGTTGAATGACGTGTCACATAATGTTTTGGCAGTTATAACTATAACATCAAAACACTGATTTTAAACATTTTCAAATTAAAATAGAAGTTTTATTTAATAAACAAATAATATGGATTTGGGATCTGACATAGATATGTGGAAAGCACAATGGTTTCAAAGTAATGTGATGGAAAACCTGAAATGTCGGAGTGGGAGAGGTAGCCACATGAACAAAAACAGCTTGGGAACTTACAAATCAGTACAGACACAACATTGGTTCAGTCTGAACTCCTTGCCAGAGGTATTAGGTCTACAGCCAAGTGAAAAGGAAATATATCTAATGTAATACTGGAAGCCCATTACAGTACTCAGAAAAAGAGCTACAATTCACCTCACTGAAGCAGAAAAAAGACATTTTCAGGAATGGAAAAACTGAGGTGCAGAAAAAGGCCAGGCTGTTAAATGAAGTAGAAAAAAATGAAATATCACTGTGCTCAGATATGTCACTAAGACACAGGAGAATGGAAGGTACTAGAGCCAGTGAAAACAAAACAAGCAGCTAAATCTATAGTTTCCGGATAAACGAACTAGGTCAGCATTCCATAGCTTAATTTTCATCCTTAGTTTCTGCAACTGACATAACAGGCATACACTATATCAAATATTTACACAAATGAATAAACTCTTAAGCAATCCGTGTTATTCCCTTAAATGTTTATTGCAAGTGCACAAAGCCATAAACCACAGACCTAATTGTTTTGTTGGATCTAAAGCAAACATTGGCTCCATGCTTACTTCATTGGTGTTATCATTTTGTTAGGAAACACACATTAACTTTCCCTTCAAAGAATGACGGCATTTAAAAAAAAAGTGTTGGGACTGCTTCTTTAGTCCGTTTGCTTCTTAAGTGTTACTTTTGCTCAGTTTATTTAAAATACAAAAAGGTGATTACTGCCTCTCATTCAATGTTTCTAAAGTGCAGCAGTAGTTTGGGTCATGTTGCAAGTTTACTTTTCAGATAAACAAGTTAAAGAAAGTTTATATTTCTGAAACAAGCTAGAACAAAGTGTGCTGGTTTCTTTTAACACTATGATAATAGCTTTTTCCAGGAATGAAGTGTGGAAAGATAATTTATGTATTTTGTGAGATGGTATATTTATGTGACAGAGTTAACCAAAAAATCTGATTAGATGCAAGGGATTGCCAATTGTTAGTGACTCTTGCAACTAGACTATCAGATCTTTCTGTCTGGGATTTGGAAACATGCTGTTTGTTATTTATCAGCATTTCAGTTTTCATACTGTCCTGTTACACATACCTAAAGCATGTATAATTTGCTTCAACAAAAATGACTTTTTGAATTCGGAACCTTCTATGCTCTGTGTCCTATGAAATAGTTTGGGGAAAGCATG
>NC_056725.1:580742667-580830167 GCF_019279795.1 Protopterus annectens
ACTAATAAAATCTGAATGCTGACCCTTTCTACTGCACAGGCAACTGAAGTTAAGTCCTTCCTTATAAAAGTCTCACTACATTACTCTGCTTGTCATCTGCTTGCAGGCATATCTTAAAGAATGAATATTTTCCTTGCTTGCTTTCTTCTCCAAATTCTCAGTTCAAAAATGTAACTTTTAAGTTGATTTTTATTCCTTCATCATTTCAACAACTTCACATTGCCAACAAGACGTAAGTGGTCAAAATGAATACTCCCACTGCTAAAATACCAAATGTCTATTTTATATCATTTTAAAAGTAAGAACAGTAACATAACACAGTTAATGAGTTGATGAATATGCTACTTTTCCATTTTGTAGCTTATTGCTGTTGATGTATACATTTTTTCACCAAGCAGATGTATTGTATTTTACAATTCACACAGGCCAGAACAGGCCAGGGACAAGACACCTGTGGCACAGTCACAGTTATTTTCCTGATGGATTATTTCTCTGACTTAATTCCTTTATTCATACTTCACTGAATACATACTAGCCCTCACAAGCAATAATTGTTCTTCCCCTACCCAGACTCTTATAGTACCCACACTAGATCCCAATAACTGTTCATTCCAACCTGTCCCAATAAACACCACAGTTAAATATTTCAAAAGGCTTAAACCTACTACACTTGCTGCATACTATCTACCTGCTGAATAGTTAAAAATCACTGCAGAAGCAATAGCCTATCTAGAATCCATATTAATAAATCAATCCATCTCAGAATAACAAGTCCCTAAAATTTGGAGAGTATCGCATATCATCCCACTATATAAAGGTGGAAACTTGACAGAATTATTGAATTACCAGCCAATAGCTATACTATCACCATTAGCAAAAATATGTGAGAGGTGCATGCATTCACAAATCTTAAACTATCGAATAACCAGCAATCTTCTATCTAGTACTCAGCATGGTTTCCATCCTAATCATAGTACTACCACCACCCATGTTAACTTTACTAACATTATTAACCACCATCACAATGAAGGCAATTTAGTTTCCTTCATCTTTCTTGATCTGTCCAAAGCTTTTGATATTGTCTCTCATTATAAACTCTTAACTGCACTCTCAGAACTTAAACTTAGCCATTCTGCACTTACATGATTCCAGCAGTATCTAACTGGTCACCAGCAAGCTGTAAAATGGCAACAAAATCATTAACCCTGGGAGTTCCACAGGGATCCATCCTGGGCCCTCTCCTTTTTATTATCATTACTCACAATCCTCATACTGCCTCCCAACTTGCCTCTGTAGTTCAATATGCGATGATTCCACCATGATTTGTTTTGCCCCAACACTACAAAAACTCCCAAAAAATCACCCAGCAGTCATTTAATTCTGTGTAATCTTGGCTAAACAATGCACAAGTTATACTTAACCCTACCAAAACAAAACTCATGCTCCACTATCCAACTAGAGCTGCAGACACCCACCCACCCACCATTCAATATCTCATCATTAAATCATACAATTATTTATCCAGTTTCCCAAAACAAAATTATTTGGAGTGGTCATTGACCATAATATAAAATTTGAAATACACATATCACAGGCCATAAAAAAAGTTCACAAAAAACTAGGAACCCTGTAAAAAAATCAACACTTTCTAAATAAATCTATGAAGGCCACTATAGCAAGAACCCATCTTATCTCTACGCTACTATACGCCTCACAAATTCTTACAAACATTAAGAAATCTGACCTATCAAAACTTGAAACTCACTATAATAAAATCGCAAAGTTTGCCACAGTAAGAAATTTCAGATCCCATCATTGCTTGGCTTTAAAACGACCATCCTGGCTCAGACTACCAAATCTACTTGCATATAATTAACCCACCTTTGCCCATCAAATACTAAATCAGCCAGAAAAATACCAGTACTTCAAAATCTTCTAATACACTACTCCAATAACAAGGCATTGTGTTCCAGTAACAAATCCTTCCTAAATATATCCAGACCTAACAATGCAGCTGGAGTTTCCCTTTACTCCAACTGCATAGCCAAAACTTGGAATTCCCTGCCATTAAATATCAGAACTACTATCACTTCCGAATATAAAAAAAAAAAAACTTCTCAAATCACATCTATCAGAATAACTGACATGCTCTTCCACAAACTCTGGTTAGGAAATAGATGTCTTAAGGCAGCTAAACGAACATGACCTGTTCTTCTTGTAATTGAATAGTATACTCCTACTAAGCATTGGTATACTTAACCTTAAGTGAATAGTATACAACAACAACTAAGCATTGGTATACTTAACCTTAATTGAATAGCATACAACAACAACTAAGCATTGGTATACTTAACCTGCTTATTTTCTAACTGCACTCACAGCACTGCTATTCTTTGTATCCTATCTAGACTATATGATTGCATCAGTGAAATGTATAAAATGTATTTTCATTCTGCACTTGTATCTGAGATTGAATCAGTATTTGTATGTGTATATAGTATATGTGCCTTGCAGTTATTTATAAATGTGAAAATACACCAGCAGCCACAGAATGCTGAAAGCTCGTTGTGGTAACTAAAAAGTAAGGCTATTAGTGAAAGAACCCACTTGGGCCACCACGGCATAAAAACAATAAAACTTTAATTCAAGAAACCAAGGATCAGCACTTTCAAGCAAAAACTGCTCTTCATCAGATCCATATTAAAACAGTATTTGAAATCTAGTTAAAAAGAAGCAACAGCCAATCGAAATCAAGTATTGGGTCTACGCCGTCTTAGGGCCAGTTTTAGAGGTAATACACCATTAAGCCCTGGTGACCGATCTGCTTGTAGGTCGGCTATCCATTTTACCTCACTATATTCAGTCTCATTACTTATATTCCCTCCTCACTTTTTGTACATATAGTACCATAAATTTAAAAGAGTGCATCGGATTCAACATAATATGCTGTGCCAAAGCATTGTGTATATCTTTATTACGAATATCTCTCATATGCCTTAATATTCTTTCTTTAACCATCTGGTTGGTTTTGCCTATATTAAATGAAGTGCATACCTGACAGTTTGCAAGATATATCAAGTTCTTTGTCAGACAGTTTGTATATAAATTAGGCTTGTATTCCACTTCTGTAACCAGATGTTTAAATATGTTTGTATTGTCAATATATAGGCAACCTTCACAATGCATACAAGGAAATGTCCCTCTCCTGATATATTTCTTAGATATATTGTTAATAAAGATATACACAACACTTTGGCTCAGCATATTATGTTGAATCCTACACACTCTTAAATTTATGGTACTATATGTACAAAAAGTGAATATAAGAGGAGTGAATATAAGTGACTAGACTGAGACTGAATAAAGTGAACTAAAATGGATAGCCGACCTACAAGCAGAAGTTTTATTGTTTTTATGCTGCGGTGGCCCGAGTGGGTTCTTTCACTAATAGTCTTATTTATAAATGTGGAGCTTTTCTCCCTGGGCCTCTGCTGAAAAAGGACATTTTGTCCAGTCAAACTTTCCTGGTAAACAAATGCAAAATAAAATAAAATAAAATAATAAATAAACAAACAAACAAATAAATAAAATTTTGCCAATAATTTTTTATAATGACCTGAAACAGAAAGTAAAGAAGGGTTGATGAGTTTCATAGGCATGTTTACCTTTTCTAGACATTATTTTTTTATCATAACATCCCAATATCAGATGGCATAGAGAGCTGGTAACACCTCCCCCTTATACTTCCTCAACTTCCATAATCAGTCAGAGCAATTCTAGATGAGTGCATTATCTTTTGAAAAAAAAATGTAGATCAGACCATCTTGGTAAAAATGAAAGCTACAATACAACTTCATGGTCAACAATTACACAAATGTGGCATTATGACAAGTAAGCCATGCAATCTATTATTTATATTGTTAAGCAGTCATCAAAGACTTTCAAAGTAGAGCGACTATTTACAGAGCACTATTGCCAAAGGCAGGACAGCAAAATTAATAGTGCATTAGAAAATTTGTACGAGACCTTGTCTACATTATACTGAGCATATTTTTTTTCTTTTTTTCATTATAAACATCTTATGACATGTCACTGCTTACTTTAAAACATCAATATGCCCTAATTAGGCTAACAAGATTTATTAATGTTATTCATATTTAACTTACTCCAAGATGAAAATAGTCATAGCTGAAACATCTAAGGCATATATTCACATAATAATACATATAGTGCACCAAAACTAGTGAAGAAAACCACATTATCTACTGATTTTCTGTGAGATCAAGCTTGCCTGTATCTGCTGGTGGGGAGGCTTTATCCTTATACCCCTAATTACTATATATAATAAATTGGAGGTCACAGGCCCACAGACACACCCTGTTTTGACTCCTGCTACCAAAAACAAATGTAAAGCAAATGTGAGAACCCTGTTTTAGTGTGCTACAACATCTGACAAAATTAAAATTTGATCTTCCTGTGGTGATTTTTGTGGCATGATAATATGCCACAAAATCAACAATAGTGCTGCCAGCACCTCACTGTATAGGTCTATACAGAGGGAAACAGAGTATAAAGTATGCTACGCAGGGGAAGTTACAGTCAATGAAAATACTGTGCTTTTTCTGATGGTGATTTTATCCTTCTGTAGCAGGTTTTCACAGTCTAATTATTTAAATATACAGACCATGCTCTATTGTGTCTCAATCTGAGTTTGACTTCTGGATGCTGTTTTAGTTTTTTTTTTTTCATTTAAGTAGCTTGAAAGGCAACTATTTCATACTGGGTAGACTGCATTTATAGACATTGCTGTGCAGATAGCTTTTGGACTTTGTAATATTAATGAATGCAGACTTTACATCAGCTTTGGTATATACACACAAACAGGGATCTTATGTATTCAGGAACAAGGCAACCTTTCCAGGGATAACCATAGAATACTGTCTGATATGTCACTTGCTCAGAGTACCATAGTTTGCTAGAAGAAAGTGAAAGACTCACATCCAGGACTACATGAAGTATCTTATTAGGAGCTCACAGTTTAAAGCCTGTATGCTAAGGTACCTGAGTGAGTTTGAGTCATTCAGTTTGCAATATGCTGGCTTGAGGTGTGTGTGCATGTGCGCGTGTACGCACGCGTGTGTGTGTCTATGTCTGTGTCTGTGTCAGTGTGCGTGTGCTTGCTTGTGTGCATGTGCCTGTCTATATATATTTATATGTGTCTATTTGTCTGGGTGTGTTTGCATTTGCATATATGTGGGAGGATCAAGCTTAGACATCTAGGGCTATGCCAGTTAACAATATCCAGCTAGATATACTGCTGCAGACATTTACAAATTTTTTTCTCCCATTTACTGGTCATAAGATAATCATCTTTTTTTTAAACAAAGGTTTATGAAAATATTTATATTAATATGACGTTATAAAAGATGTTCCCTTTAAACAAGTTATGCACTCATTATTTCTAATAAAGACACTTCTTTTCTCCTTTTCTACAGTTTTCTTGCTTAGGAGGCAAGTTATTTACAGATACAAGTACATTTTAATGACTTACTGCTTTCGTACATGCATTGATTAAATCTTTTGTATTCCCAGACAAAGGATGCTGTCTGTATATGGTTGACTAAGTTCATCTTTGCCCTTCATAATTCTTTATGTCTTGTTGCCTTCTAGCCAAACTGATGCTTTGATTCCTGCCTTATCTGGACCATGCAGTAAGCATGGGACATATTATGGGTTTTATGATGCCTTGTGGGCTAGCTGCAGTTCTTGGATAGTGTTTCCTTATAATCACCTGGCAACCTGCCTACATTTGTATACCACTGAGGAGAATAGAGTGCTACATACTGAGCAGAGCAAACTTTATCAGTTGCCCCAATACAGGGTATTCATTTAGGGTAATTCATACAGTCTCCATGCTGCTAGCATTTTTCGACAACCAGATGTCTAGGGGCTGACCACATACAAAACAAATTAGATTAAAAATTATAACAGATTATAACAGAGGATACCACTACTCTGGAAAAGACTACCCATCCATGTAAAACAAAACTCATACCTGTCAATATTCAAGTGCAACTTTGATCTATGGATGAGAACCAGACTGCCCCCTGTACTACCATTGGACAGAGCCAACTCCTAGATGCTTTATCCAGTATGGGTTCCCTGAAATTATCTATGGTATAATCCCAGTTATTCTCAATAGGGATAAATATATAATTTTCAACCATGGGATGGGTAATGCCAATCTAACACCAAACGGGATAGTTTAATCTGAGCACCAAAAGGTAAATTAGCTAGGCTTAAAATGGCTCCCAATGCTAGCTAGGCTCACAATCTAGATAGGCTAGTCTTTACTATGACCCAACGAACAAGGATTGATCTATATTCATATGATGGAGTGATTTGTGACAAATTTCTATTTATCATATTTCTGCTCTATGAAATTATCTATGTAAAGTCAACAGTTCTGTGAAAGAAATTCTTCATTAGAGGTGCATAGCATCAGAGAAACTGTGAAGTTCACTTAATTTGCCAAACTAAATATTCAGCTTTCCCCCTGCAACAGTTCAAAATTAGAGTTAATATATTTAAATATGAATTTTAGGGGGAGGCTTGTACAATGCCAGGACCAATGTTTTAGTTGAGTTTACATTTGTTACTCTAATGTGGATCTGTTTTGTGTGTTCTTCAAATCACTCCTACACTAAAGTGGTCTGTGAGGGAGGTTAGAGCTTTGGTGGGGCTATGACACTAAATGGTTGGGAAAAAATGCATTTCATAAAACCATGACATGGATTTAGAAAACTGAATTACTGAGGTCATTTGACAAGACTTTGGTGGAAAAATAAACTTGAGTAGTAAATGATACCCGCTATTACAGGACTTGGCCAGTGGAAGAATTCATGGCTCATGTTTATGGTACAAATAAGTATTCAGTTTTATAGTTTATGTACTACTACAAGCTGTGTACTATCATTTCATGGCTAAGAAATGCAATGCCGCATGAGTAGCTCTGTCAAAGTAATATATTTTCATCTCAGGTGATTATAACAACACAGAAAGAAGAATATGCAGGTTTTATCACTTAAATAAACAACTATAAAATAGTAGGAAAAAAATGTGATTATCTTTACAAATTTAGACCAAATCGTCCATTTTTTTGGATTATTTATGCCAAAATTAAAGATTTTATTACTGTTTCCCAACCCTAGAATAAGTCTTATCAATTAGGGAAGGCAAGTTTCTGTTGTGCCTCTCAAGAAGGTATTTTGCACTATTAATCCCAAGAAAGTTGATGTCAGAGAGGACCATCTCCACAGAATAAGAATCATGCCGATACTAAGGTTTATGACATTCAATGGGAACAATTATTTTTTTCTGTTTTCTACCTAATCTGTCTTCCATCATTCATGTCCCAGAACCAATCCTCTGCCTTCTGCTCCAGTTTCCTCAATATCTTCCCAATGTATCCCTTCAAACCATGACCCTATAAATAGAAACCCTTACTGTATGTTGGGAGGGGAAGTGTCAGTACAGGGAAATTAGTGTGTTGTTTTATGGGGAAATTAGTGTGTTGTGGTATGGAGAAGTTAGCGTGTCGTAGTACAGCGCTATCATGACAGCTGTGCAAGGCTTTCTTACTGCTCTAGCCACTGCCCTGTCTACTTTCTGATGTCCATCATGTATGCAGACACCTCTAGAGAAGCATCCCTGTCTTCCACCAAGAACTGCAAGTCCTTTAAGTTAAATATGCTGATGCTAAAAAGTATAACTTATAAAACAGAGTTACTGTATAGTGTGCTAGAGGAATTGCCATGAATAGATTAGTGTTAAGTATTATTTATTTATGTATGTATGTACATATGTACATATGCATGTATTAATTTATTTATTTATTCCTTTTTGCTGACTGGGAAAGGCCAACTGGGTAGAAAAACCCTTTTCAGGAGAAGTCTAGGAAAAAAGCTCCACATGATACACAGAAATAAAGTAGCATACATACACAGTGTAATGAATTATTTGAGCATAAAATAATGGGAAAAAGCAATAATTGTTTGAGCACACAATAGAGAGAAAACAAAAACATTGACAAGATACATATGAATAGTCAGCATGCAAACATATTATAATAATGATACAGGCAATACAATGATATGAAAAATCATTCAACAGCAGACCAGAAAGAGTGTCTACACTCATAAAGTTTAGACCAGGACTGGATTCATTAATGCCTACACTAAGTGTACACCATTCTGAGTGAAGAGACAACACAGGCATAACTCCCACCTTCTTCCTCCTAATTTTAGTTTTCCTACTGATTTCTTACAACTTTAAATGTCGAGGGGGATTCATAAAGATTACCACACAGTTTAGACAATGTCTATATCTAGTCTAATCATTCTGAATCAATAGACAACACAAAAAATGTGGTAGGAATGTTCTTGAGTACAAGTAGTATACTCCTAGTGTAGGTGTTCATGAATCTCTCCCCCATAGTATTTTATAATAGTAAGACAGTGGTAACGTGAAGTTACTGATGAATGCATCACAAACAAAGCTTTGAAAAACTATCACAAATCCAACAATGGAATACCTGTTATGTCACTTCAACGTGCAGTCATATACAAAGGAATCAAGAGTAGTAACCTGACTAAACAATCACAATAAGGGGACCGCTGACTGTTCTTATAGCTACCCATATGATAGACACATATATGGGTTTAGTACACTGTATAGATGAAGTAGAAAATGTCAGTCATCAGGAACATTGGACTGAAAAGGCATGAGATATAGTATCAAGGCATTATGCAGCATTCAGAGACCAAAGAGCAGATAAGGAAAGGTGGGCCATGCCTCCCTCATAAGTATGCTGCAAATTGTTAATAATCTTAGTGGGATTTTTACCCAGCTTAACAACTTGAGTGCTATAGAATTTCAAATGATCTAACATTAGAATTAGATCTGCCATGGGTCTACCCTTAATTCTTATGGCTGTTTTGATTAATGTTATGAAACTATAAATAGTAATATAATTAGCCGAAAAAGTAAAGTATATTCAAATCTTATGAAAAGAATTCTCATGCAAGTTAAAAAAGGATATAAAAAGGTCATCACAGTTAAATACTTCTGAATAAATTATATGCAAAGGGATTAATGATTTTCTTTCATTTTCCATAAACGTTCTCCAATTACTCTATCAGAGGTGGAGTTTGGCTGAAATTTTCACTAAATTTCACCAGTCATAATGGACTGTCAATGAATGAAACTGGCACCTTATGGTTCTATACATGGGTATGACCATACTAGTTAAATCACAAACAGAAAAAATGCAATAGAAGTATAACAAATGAGGCACAGATCCTGCAGGAATTCAGAATTCTCTCACTATTGTGAGTTAAACTACAAGACTAAGCTTCAAGATCAAGTAAATTGTAAGCAGAAAATGCAATAGAAATGTAATAAATGAGGCTCAGATCCAGAAGCAATTCACAATTCTCTAATTATCGTGTGTTTTCATAGAAGACTAAGGGCTCAGACCAAGTAAAAAAACAAACAACAAAAAGCAGTAGAAATTAAATAAATGAGGCTCAGATCCTGCAGCAACTCACAAGTCTCCCACTACAGTGAGGAGTACTAC
This sequence comes from Protopterus annectens, assembly GCF_019279795.1. Lineage (NCBI taxonomy): Eukaryota > Metazoa > Chordata > Ceratodontiformes > Protopteridae > Protopterus > Protopterus annectens. Next base: position 580,752,305 of record NC_056725.1, read on the forward strand.
AAGACTAAGGTCCCAGATCAAGTTAAAATGCTAATGTTTGACTTTTGTTTTTAAGCTATCAATGACCAGTAGAAATCACACTGGGAGGGGCTTGCAAACCATAATTTACAGTAGGCATGGGCTTTCAAAAGTGAGTAGCCGAGTGGTCCAGATTGTGTGGAATGCTCCGCATTTAACATTAACTTAGCCAACTGTTGTGCTATTCTGCGTTGAACAGTGCTGGCTCTGTTTTGTGATTTTTGATTGAGGTATACAATCCAATCAAGATACTGCTCCTAAGCGAAAAGCTATTGAGGATGCAGAGAATTCATCCAATTGCGTGCTGCTACTAGTTTTTGCTCCATTGCAATCCATTCAAAAAAGGCATTGCAGGGTGTAGATCGAGAGAGAAAGATAAATTATTGTTTTGATTTTGAAGAGGGCTGTTGCGGTTTTCTTATCCAGACCTAAGGATTTCATTTATTGTGGTATGGATGGAAGCAATTCAAAACACAGTGTCAGGGACTGGGTAACAAGATGCCAGACAGCTACTGTACTGTGCTTGGGTACAGGGAACACAGGAAAACAGTTCAAAAGGTACTTTCTTAATTTATTTATTTTATTTATTTATTTATTTATTTTACATTTGTTGATACCACATGTATTGGGTTCTCTAATAAACCTGTCTTGAATTGTTGCAGCAGTGTTATAATGCTGGAATTAAAAATGAAATGGGAATGTGCTGTAGGCCAGAAACTGTGATTTTAACTTTTTTACTGTTGAGTGAAATGAGGTAAGTCTGTTTCACTTACGTTATCCTTTGCTGCTCAAAGGATATGCAGCCAGGCAAATTAGATTACATTCGAGTATGTGCCACACTCGCAGTATGGCTGCTGTTGTTTGTTTTAGTGTCTGTTTTATCTTAATCCATCAGTATATGTAATTTACATTCTTTGAGGCAGGAGCACAGTATTTGCTTCCTGTTAGTGTAGTTTATTGAGATAAAACTGTTCCTGCTTAAAATCCAGAATTTGATTATTTGATATTTGACAAAAGTGTCTATCCTAATGGTGTGTGTCAGGACTGTTGAAACATGAGGGCTGCAGTGCAGTGAATGTGTACCAAACCACCAAACAACCTGAGGGAAAACTAAAATGATCTACTTAAAGGGCTGAGATTTGCTTTGTCACTTAAACTGGGAGTGGGATGGTTGTGGTAGTGCTGTTGGCTGCTGACTGCTGCTGGGAGCTATAACTTTAGGCTTTTTGTTCCTCCCTGATCATCTACTGTTGAGGGGTTGTGGCCTTCTGTTGGAGCTGCAGCTGCTTTGTTCCCCTAATTGGTCTGAGATACATGGCTGAATGTACATTGTGCTGCTCAAACAGAAGCTGGACGTTTCTATAAAACTTAGTGTCAGTATTTGGTTATTTATTTTATTTTATTTTATTTTATTTATGTATTGACCAGTCCCTGATTTTGACTTCAGTTTTACCTCTCTTCCTTTTAATCCTTGCTAAAGCTGGTAACTTGGAGAAAAGATTGTGAATTGCACTTAAATAACAAATTTGAGAAAATGTATATTAAGTCACATTCTCTTATTCTGTCAGAGTCTCAATGCAATAGTAGAAATATTTAGTGTTCCTTAGTAATCCTGGATTTGTCGCTGCTTCTGCTCAGATTTGTCCAGGCTCCTTGGCAATGGTGCGTTTTTGCGCAGTGCAAAAATAAGATGTTCCACATTTTGATTGCTTGTCACACATTGCTAGGCTTTGTGTTCCACATTAATCTCTTAAGAGGTCAAGACCTATGATCTAAAAAGACACCAAGTTTAATAGCACAAGAAGAGTTGGGTGGGTGGGAAAAAATCCACAAATCAATCCAGTCAAACAACAGTTTCAAACTCTGGACCCTTGTAACTGAAGAGGAATTTTGGCGAACACCTTAAATAAGAAAACTGTTTCTCAGCTCCTTCCACTAATTACCTAGATCTAATTCCTGGTGAATCAGTAAATGCAAAAGGAATGTTTCTTAACTGACCCTAGCCAACAACTTTTAGGACTTCAAGAAAAAAAAACTTTGCAGTAAAACAAAGTTTAAAATACAACAAACTGCAATATAATAATACCAAAATCAAAAAGTAATGGAAATATCCAAACCTTAAATGTAGAAAATTCACAAATCAGTGCAGTCAAATAACACTTTTAACCTTGGAGCTCTTGTACTTCAAGGAAACTTTGAATAGCCCACTAGAAAAAAAGATCTGGCTAAACATCTGTTATAATTTTATTCTTGAATTATGCTCAGTTTTGCAGTGTTTCCTGATTCAAGCAGAATTACATTTTTGAACCTGTGACATACAACACATATGATTTTTAACAAGGAAATTGGAACTCAGCAGAACACCTTCATGATGTGTAAGTCAGTAAGTAAACAGTTTGACCTTAAAACACCATGGAGCCACTAAAAAGCTACTATACTGCATGAGTAGTTCAGCTCTGAGGAAGACACAGTCTCAGCTGTGATGACAGATTTGAAACCACTCTACATAATTTTGGATTAAACTATTATTTTATTTATTTATTTATTTATTTTCATTTCTAGCCTGAGTAGAATTTTACACATCTTAACACCTGCAGAATTCCTGCATGGACAGTTTTTGCTTGAGCTAAAATTCTAAGAATGCAGTTTTGCAACTTACCTGTAAACAAACAAATATATCTTAAAAGCTATATAAGTTACAAAAATACGTTAAAATTCAAACATTATTTAACTCACACTCCTCTTCCCATTGGTGATATTAGTATATCAGCCAGACATAACATTGATTTTATATTGACCATGCAAATAGGTAATATGCTGATTTACTTATTAGAATCATACAAACAAGTGTTCATATCTATGTAACCAGAGTAGATACACCACAGTTATCAATGTGACATTTGTCTGTGCAGATGGTCTTCAATTTGCTACAAAGCAATTTTGTAGAAGTCACTCCACTTTTAAGATATTTGCATAATTATATATACACATATTTCTATATTTTATGGACAAAAATATAAATATTTGCAAGACGGTACCAATCAAGGTAACCACAAACTTGTAAAACACAAAAAACAAAAAAGGATGGTGAAGCAATGAACCCAAAGGAAACCAATTTATTTAGCACTTTCATCCACTCAATACACAGGACTTCTTCAGAATAAAATACCAGTCCCTCTACAAACTTAAATACATACAGAACAGCCTTAATAAATGCCCAATTAAAACACAATGCTGATTATTAAAGCAACAGTCCATTTCCCTACTCAAATATATACACACATATACAACTATAATATAAACACTCTATTTATGCTAATGCATTTTATAAAAACATGATTAATAAAAATAAGTTCAAATATACATAGCAACCTTTAATTTTAATGTTTAATTAATAATCCTTATAGCATAACAGGAGGTAACTAATGTTAGGCCCACTCTGACAATATTTTCTTCTTTAATGGTCACTTATATCATAACCATGGATAATTACGATTAGGCCTATACTGATAAGATTTCCTTCATTACTAGGCCTTTAAGTCATAACCATGTAGAGATAATGTTATGCCCGTTCTGATAAGATGTTCCTCTATAGTAGCTGTTTATGTGATTACCATGAACATTTAATGCTAGGCTCAATATGAGATGATATTCTTCATTATTAACTTATGTATGTGCATTTATCAGGCCACTATGAATAACTGATAATATACAAAATACATTTCTAAAGTTTTTATCCTTTCATAACTCTTCTAAGCCTGAAAAAATAAATTACCCTCATACAGAAGTATTATATATGTTTCAATGTTTGGATATCAGAGGGAAAATGCATGCAAAAATAATACACAGTACTCTAACAGCAACAATACAGGTAAAATAGTGGAATAAGAACTTATAGGTTTGCCTGCAAACTTTGAATACCAGATATGGCCATTACAACATATAAACATCATACAGATATTAAACAGCACTAGGACAAAAATATACCCTTGAGGGATATAGCAAGCAATTTTAAGCAGACAGGACTTTTGTTATATTCTATTAAATTTATATACAATAAATAATCATCTTAAAAAATGGAGAGCCAATCATCATCATCATCTTCTTTTGGCTGTTCCTGTTAGGGGTCGCCACAGCGGATCATCTGTTTCCATTTCTTCCTGTCCTCTGCATCCTGCTCTGTCACACCAACCCCCTGCATGTCCTCTCTCATCACATCCATAAACCTTATCTTAGGCCTTCCTCTTTTCCTGTTACCTAGTAGTTTCATCCTTAGCATTTTTTTCCCAATATACTCAGCATCCCTCCTCAGCACATGTCCAAACCAGCATAATCTTGCTTCTCTGGCTTTGTCTCCAAACCTTCCAACCTGGGCTGAACCTCTAATATACTTATTCCTAATCCTGTCCACCTTCTTCACACCCAGTCCAAATCTTAACATCTTTAACTCTGCCACATCCAGCTCAAACTCCTGCCTTTTTGTCAATGCCACTGTCTCCAACCCATATAATATAGCTGGTCTCACTACCCTCTCGTAGACCTTCCCTTTCACTCTTACTGATACTCGTCTATCACAAATCACTCCTGACACTCTTCTCCACCCACTCCATCCTGCCTGTACTCTCTTCTTCACCTCTCTTCCACACTCACCATTACTCTGAACTGTTGCTCCCAAGTATTTAAACTCATCCACCTTCGCCACCTCTACTCCTTGCATCCTCACCATTCCTCTATCCTCCCTATCATTCACACACATATATTCTGTCTTAGTCCTGCTGACCTTCATTCCTCTTCTCTCTAGAGCATATCTCCATCTCTCCAGGGACTCCTCCACCTGTTCCCTACTCTCACTACAGATCACAATGTCATCTGCAAACATCATAGTCTATGGGGACTCCTGTCTGATCTCGTCTGTCAACCTGCCCATCACCATTGCAAATAAGAAAGGGCTCAGAGCCGATCCTTGATGTAATCCCACCTCCACCTTAAATGCATCCATCACTCCCACCGCAGACCTCACCGCTGTTACACTACCCTCGTGCATATCGTGTATCACAATAAATTATGTATTTATCACTTCTTAATCTGGTAAGCCTATGATGACTTGATGATGAATATGTTTTAGACAAATTCATAAATGCATCATAAAACTCACGTAAGTTTGAAAAACAACAATGTCTATTTTGAATTAAATGTTTTTTCATAAATCAGTACTTACTACCCTGATAATGGGAATACATTCCAATGCTGCATGCTTCAGGCACCTACCAAAAATTGAGGTGAAGTTGTTTGGTTGGTATAATTACATGTATGTGAACTTAAGACCCCGCCCCCACCCCTATATCTTATCATGTCCACTTGTAGAGTTAGACTTCCCTTCATATATTGACTTTATCATCACAGCTTTGTAGCATGAAGAATGACCAATAGGTTTGCAAGCTGCCAAATGCATAGCTGCTTTACTACTTATACCAAAGGGCTCACCAACGCTATTCAAAAGATGGGGCACATCAGGTGCGTTGCAGCAATGCACCATTGTGGATTGATAGTATGCTTCTTCAGCATCTTGCCTGCTACCATTACATTATATAAAGAAGCCATTAAGATTATGAATGTTTATCACATGACACTTCATGCAGAGCTTTGCTATTACAAATGCTTTATTATATTAGAAAAGTAGCCATATCTTAATACATAAAGTGCTAGCGTTGTTTTACTTTCTAGATGTTCTATATGTTTTATTTGTACACCAGCGTGGTTTATTCTAAACTTACATTCTTTTTTCTTACACTTGAGGGAATGTGCTCTTATATACATTTGTCATAAAACAGAAATCAATGTTCTTCTAGCGGTTGCATGGAAACAGCAAAATACTTCAACAGATATTCATGAAAATAGATGTATGAATATTAAAAGTTTTAAAAGATCTCAAAGCCAATTGATTTGAATTTGATTTTCTAATTTAAAACAAAATCAATTTGCTCAGTTTAAAACTGAAAATGCTAGAGGCATACAAAATTAAAAAAAAATCCCAAAATAATAAACTCTCTCAACAAATCTCAAATCTAGTAAATTTAAATGTAATGCAAAACGTATAAAGCATAGTCAATTTTAATCAAATAAGTCTCCATAAAAGTTATGCAACAAATGCATAAATCAGTAATACTTCCTCCAATAAAAGTGGACTAAGGTTTAATAGTAATTATCAATGATATGTATTGTGTGGCATTTCCCTACTGTGCTTCCATTTGATCACTCAGTCCCAGTGCCCCTCTTTGTCCTTCTACAATGCTCTTGGATAAAGTCTATACAACCCAAACTCAAATCAATGATTATTCCAAAAATGCTTTACCTAGAGAATTTATGATATGAAATTGTATCAGTTACTGTGGAGTATACAACATTAAAATGGCAGCATGCACACACATTGCCTAGAAGATTTTAATAACATAACATACAGGGCCAGCCTGAGGTAAACTGGTATCCTTGGTGAAAAGGATCTATGTTAAACCCAGCACCCCACTGTACACCCTCTCCTGCCCTACTCACACTATTCAGATTACCTTTTTCCTTCCTTACACCCTCTCCTGCCCTACTCACACTATTCAGATTACCTTTTTCCTTCCTTACACCCTCTCCTGCCCTACTCACACTATTCAGATTACCTTTTCCTTCCTTACACCCTCTCCTGCCCTACTCACACTATTCAGATTACCTTTTTCCTTCCTTACACCCTCTCCTGGCCTACTCACACTATTCAGATTACTTTTTCCTTCCTTACACCCTTTCCTGGCCTACTCACACTATTCAGATTACCTTTTTCCTTCCTTACACCCTCTCCTGGCCTACTCACACTATTCAGATTACTTTTTCCTTCCTTACACCCTTTCCTGGCCTACTCACACTATTCAGATTACCTTTTTCCTTCCTTACACCCTCTCCTGGCCTACTCACACTATTCAGATTACCTTTTTCCTTCCTTTTTCTTACAGTTTCTCTTACTCCTCAGTATTTCCCCTGCAGTTATTCATTCTTTCATTCACTCATTCAGCTCATGTTCTGTCAAAGCAAGACGGCACTCTAATAACTATGGAGGAAACAACTTTGTTTTTACCTTCATCCTTTCAGTACTTCTTATGTAACCACTGTAGTAACTGCAGAGGAAATAATAGTATTAAGCTGGTGGACTGGGGGCCTCTAAACCTCCAGAAGCCATGAGGTTTCTAATTGCTCTGAGATACATTTTAGAGTTTTTGAATGAACTTTTCATCCAAAGATTGCCTGAACAAAAAACATGGTCAAAAAAGAAATTTAGTCTTACTCTTCAACTTTACTTTTTCCTGCATCCTTTCAACATACCCTAATTGACCGAGCCCACCTGTAATAACTAAAATGAGTTGGGATTCTGGGTGCTGCTAGGCACTCAGAAGCCATGGAGTTATAGATGCTCTGACATGCATTTTAGTGCTTTTTTCCACCCTTTCGATCCAATGATGGCCTAAACAAAAAAGCATGGGTAAAGACAAGAAATTCAATCTTACTTTTTATTTCAAGGAAAACATATGTTGTGTCCAAGTTGTAATGCTCAGAACTCTCACCAAGCACCAGTTCACAATAAGAAAAGAAAAGACAAATATTTCTGAAGATGCATGTATCATATCTGAGATTAGTACATGCCCCCATATCCCCACATATTAAGATAAGTATAAATTTTCTGTATACCCCCACATGTTAAAATAGGATAAAAATTAAGGCAAAATGCCCGCAGTCATATTTCAAGCTGCTGCTGCTGTAATATTCATAAACAGTATGCCTCCTTACCTCCTGCCCCAGAAGAAACCCCCTCTTCTGAGGTTAGACTGGGATAAAACAAAACAAATATAAATTAACATATTTGCTATCAGACATCTATATAAACAGCATGCATATTTACCCTTCCCTAAAATACAGCCACCTGTAAATGCATCAGATGTTTAATTGTGAGGAAAACAAAAAAAAAATAATGATTACAAAGTGTTTTAAGCTTGCACCTTCTAGAGACAGAACCATGCGCCTGTACAAGCTGTGGTGATATTCTGCACACTCATCTGTATTTTGTGAGGAAAGTTAAAGAAACAATGACAACACTGTCCACAACTCAAAGTAAGCTATGGTGACCTCTGGGGTTTTGGAGGCATATTAAAAAATAATTACATCATCTCCAGCCCCTTACACAATATAGTGGCCTTCTGTGTACCTCTATGAGCATGGCTGTTTTAGACTAGATGGAATACAGGGCAAAATTCATTGCAAAGCCCATGTCAAAATCTACATATACATCCTTACTGTTTGGGGATCATCAGCACGCCCAACTACTGAATATGCAGGTATTCTGTGATGCATTTATCATTTATTTATTTATTTATTCACTCAGTTTCTTATTCAATCATTTATATTTTTTGAGCAATTACTGTTAAACTTCATGATGCATGTATTCTTTATTTATTTATTTATTTAAAGATGACGTAACTGCAACAAACTATTCCAAAACACGTAACCCAAGAGAAATACGCCAGGACCAGCGAAGCTATAATACACCCTTTATTAAAACACAACCAGCAGAACGAAAAAAACATAAATCACCGATAATCCTGAGCAGTTGGATAAAAACAATAGCACAGTTGCGTAGCGATTAAGCGCTTTCCTCCACTCAATCGTGGACTTCTTCAGAATCGCATACTTAATAACATTAAGAATGAAACCAGCCCTGGGCCGTTTTAGTTCTTGATTATTCAAAAGATGTTAAAAGGTAATAAATAATCCTGTTAAGCAAATAAGCAAACCGATAAAAATGTTTTTGTCATTCAGGATTATCGGTGATTTATGTTTTTTTTGTTCTGCTGGTTGTGTTTTAATAAAGGGTGTATTATAGCTTTGCTGGTCCTGGCCATGTAACGTGTTTCACATTTGTTCCAAATAGACCATTGCCACACATAAAATATTGCACATTCCTTCACATAATAGCATTAGTCCTTGAAAGCCAAAATAATAAGCAATCAACAGCAGACAGCTAGTCATTTTCCTGCATAGAAGATAGCCACTGCAATTATACACTCTCTACCTATACATATCAGGTCTCTAGTTAAGTAGTCCATCTTGATTCCTACAAACACAAAAACTAGTCCTGCAAAGCCATACAGTGACTGTTTAAACTGAGCAAATAACAAGAGGGTCAGTTGCTTTCATACAGCCATCCCCCACTAGCACCAATCAGCAGTTATAGCCATAACACCTAATCACTATGTAATATTATTTCATCTCTGCAGTCCACACAAATAAGTTGGCATATATTATTTATTTTATTTATTATTTATTGTATTTTTATTTTACATTTGTTGACTGGGTTAGTCCAACTGAGCTAAGTAGTACTTTTTCAGCAGAGGCCCAGGAGTAAAGTATTCTATTCTAAGTTAATCCACAAAACAATCATAAAGCCAGAAAAATATTTCCAAAAATATCTAATTGATCAGTGCCTGCATCATTGTGAAAATACTAATGACTCTTATCTCACTGCACCATTTCTCTCATCTCAAATGTCCATACAAATCACAAAACCAGGCATATAATCTGAAATATCTGGTTGATCTCTGACAGCATTACTGTAAAAATAGTAATAACACTTATCTTACCTACAGAAAACTACACTTCTCATCTATATCCACAGTTTTGCAGAATGTCTCTGATTTTGAGTTCTGTCCTTCATATTTTTTCTCATAATTTTATTACCATTACATTCTGTTAGTTAAGCCAAGCATTAGAGAATCATACTCCTCAAGTGGTTGTTTCAAACAAACTCCTTCAAGCAGCTTCATGCCTACTCATAACTTTTGCAAGATCTCTACTCCCATGACCTCACAACATTTAAGCTTAATGTAAGATGACTTGAAAATCACGTCAAGTGAATCATGCTAAACAAGTTATGCTTCATCTTTTTTTTTTTTTTTTTTTTTTTTTGTACTGAGAAGGATAACTGGAAATGCTAAAAGGGAGAAAAAAAATTTTGTACATATCTATAAAACTCAGTGCTTGCACTGTAGTGAGGAAAGTGAAAAATTCCACTGCAGTACATTGCCAACTTACACAATATTGAAATCAATCCAGTTTTGATAAAGACACTGGCACAAACTATACTCCTTGGAGTAGAGGATATCTCTGCTCCAGCAAAAAAGTTATTATTTTATTGAATGCATATGTCAGGCTTTGTAAAAGAGCACGATGTGCACATTTTAAAAGCTTTACTCTTACTGTTCTTAATGTATTATCTATAAAAATGTCTGGTCATACAACTAGTTTAAGGATATATCATGCCAAATATCAAAATGATTATTTTCATTTTAGGTATACAGTCTATCACTGTCTAAAATCATTGCTTTTTTCTGTTGTTCTGGGTTTTTTGTCCTGTTCTTGTTACAACTTGACCACCTGCTTACCAATATTCTTCCCAATTTTCCAGGTTTTCCTAGAAAGTATCTCATCTGGACCATGGGCCACTGGCCGCCTGGGATAACTGTCAAGATAACAAAGGTAAGGGCAAATCACAAAAGAGAGAAAGTGAAGCAAACACACCGGCAGTGTCAAAGGTGTGCTGTTTGACAGAGGGATGTTTTTATGTAGCACAACCCCCTTTATACTGTGGAATGTAATATTAGCAGGTGTGAAGATATTGTGAGGGATTTGCCCCCACCTATGTGGCTCCTCTTATGCCTGTCTCCCATTTATTTTGGCTGTTTATTGTGTCAACTGTTCCAATTTCCATTGGAGTTGCAAACTTTGATGAACCTCTCAGTATGCATAGCTCTCAACTATCCCCGATTTTGCAGAAAATGATTGATTTTGCCTCATATTTTTGACACATGCCAAATAAAATTTTTGATTTTCTGGTAAATCACTGAGGATTACAATCAGTCAACCAATAATGCCAAACATTATAGTTTTATATTTCTTATTTATCAGCAAATGCATGTTGATGCAAAATATTCTCTAGTAAATTCTTAAGTTAATAAATTATCCTTCATTTTGGACTTTTGTCCCCCATTATTTTTGGCTTTGTGTCAATTTGAGCAAAGGTGTTGAAATTTATGCTAGCATGTTCCAAAACCGACTTGCTTGATAAAAGCATGTCCATGTTATTAAAGTCTTCCCTAAATCTGTTCCTTTGATGCATTGCTGTTAAAGTTAAGTCATTTAAGTTGCAGTCAGGGCTTTATCCAACTATACCACAAAGCTGACTGCTTGTTTTTTTTGAAATACATCACAATAAAAACTGCAGAGTCACTGAACTGTGAGGTCATCTGCCATTCTGTGTCTTTCTGTAAAGCAATTAAGTCTAGCATAAAGAATATGTAAATGTTTTTCTTTTGATACAGTAAGGAAAACTACTGTGTCTTTTAATGATAGTTTCACAATTCATATGGGAGTTCAGCAGTTTACATTATTTAAGCAGAAGTGTTAGGCCTCTATTTGCAGGACTGTGTTGCTTAGGTTTTGCTGATGGATTGATTTACTTGTATATGCTCTGAAGAGATAAGTGGCAATAGAGGGTGAAGATTTACAGGAGTCAGTTGCCTGGAACATCTGGTTTTGGTTCATTCTAGCTGGGCTGTCACAGTAATAGTGTATATTATGTTACCTGGAACAAATCAAGTTTTCAGCATGTAAATAGTGCACAACTATGTATTAATATGAGTTATTTTGCCATTATGTAGACAATAGCTTCATTAAAAGATTTGGAAAAGTCTGTATTTGACCTTGTGACTCACTTTTATTATGGCAGCAGATTAAATCCCACCTCATCTCAGAATACGAAAATATTGGCATGTTCTCAGAAATTTTCCACTGCCAGTTGCTGGCCCTCTGGTTACCTATTAGTATTACCAGACCCACCCCCCTCCACCACAAAAGTGTTACTATTGTTGTAACTTCATGCAACTTTGAGAAGATCTGCATTTGTTTGCTTAGCTACAAAGTAATAAGTGGAAACATATCTGCTTGATACTGTGAGTTAACATTTCTGGTAAGGCCTCTTTGTGATATTTGGAAACTGGGGAATTTAAATATTAAATATTTCCTTCTCCCATAATTTATGTTAATTTGTGTACAAAATGTAGAGAAAGGCATTTTGACACTGGATTCAGTAATTAAAGCCAATTTGCATATACCACATTAGTCTAAGAGCAAGATGAATCTTCCTTAAATTCACTGAAATGCTCATTCTGGCAAAACCTCCTCCTGAGAACTAAATATAAATATGTACATAGTTAAACAGCTATCTGCTAAATATTTGCTGTCTTTTTGCTTCCAAAAGGTGACTTTATCATTATCGATCAATGCAGAATGCTACAAAGAGGATATTATTATGTCTAATTCATAGTGTGTTATGTTTCCATAGTAATTTTTCTCATAAAAATTAGGTCATTCTTCTAATTCACACCCTTTGCCTATCAACATTAGCAGTTCTCTTTTTACTTCTGGAGGACAGGCTGATGCTCCATACAGCATGTCTGTGAGTAAATAATACCATTCTTTCTTACAAACTTGTTTGTCAAAGTATGCACATATGTTGTCAGACTGTGCAGTGATTCCCCACAATACATGACTGCATTTAAAAATGGAATAATAGGATGACACGGACTAGCCAATATGAAAACTGTCATGCCATATTGAAATGTGAGGATTCATAATGTCAAGTCCTGACACACCAAAAAAAGACCAAAAATGAAGGAAGAGATCAAATATTGAACATCACTCTTCTTTGAACTTGCTTTTTGGGAGGTGGGAAGAAAGCCACCCACACTCCCAAACTTATATAAACCAACTCCGAGATCTCTGTACCTCAGGAAAAAGTGTGTTTTGCAAGAAATGGCAGTCCTGGACTTAGTATATGTAACTGTGGACTTTCGGTCATTCAATTTCAATATAATGATGCCCAGCATTCAGAGTCCAGATATTTCAAATGGTTATTGAAAACTATACTTTTTAATCAAAGCTAAAAATTAGCTTTAAACATTTATTCTTTAACTGAGACATTAAATATCTTCAATCTGAGTTTGTCAAAAATGCCAGTTTATAACAAATTGAGCACATACCCAGACGTAAATGATACCAAAAGTGTCTGATATATATATATATATATATATATATATATATATATATATATATATATATATATATATATATATGTTGGAGTGGAGTTATTGGATAAATTAGGCCAGAAACAATGGAGAATTGAATAACTTCTGCTTTCCATAGAGAAATATTCATTTGTTTCAATAAATCATTTAAGGCTTCATTCAAGCAGCACACCCAGACAGAAGACTCTGTGTACAGTCAGACTTTTGGTATGTACATCATTTTGTATCTCCTGTGCAGTAATACATTTTCCATCATATCTGAATAGAACTGAATGGGCCGTTTCTTAATAAAAAGCTTCACATACTTTTTTATTACATACTGGTCACATGACTGCTGAATCACTCACTGATGCTACTCCTTGTTTTTTGTTGGGCTGCATCCCTAGACTTTAATGGATGGACCTCTGTGCATGCACTGTGATGTACTCTTTAAATTATATGCATGCACTTGATATACTCCCTCCATTAACATCATTAAGGACAAAATTAATGAACATTTTGCTGATGTCACAGAGGAGAAAACTAAGAGTTAAAAAGTGTTTTAGCATAGTGTAGCATTACATGCCATGGGGTATATGCTAAGAGTATGAGAGTGACTGCATACTTTAATTAACACCATACAAAATCTTCAATGAGTGGTTGAAAACAGATCAAAATGCAAGTTTTGACTTCAGAGGGAAACAAAAGAAAGACACTGAGTTATACAGCCTTACTGATAAAGTGGTATACACTTAAATGCAAGCAGCAGACAGTGATCCAGGTGACCTGAGCCCATCATTTAAGAATCTGAGTACAGGGGATAGGAAAGGCAGCAGAATTGTACCACCCCACTATCCTGGGGAAAGGGTGGGAGTCATACTCAGTGATGGCAGCACTGTTGGGGATGCTACAGACATGCATCCCATGCTTACCAATATCAGGGATGCACATCTACAGACATTCTCAGACATTGCCTTTATATCTTTACAAGTTGGGCACTTGGGTGGGTTAATGGGTATCACTCTTCTTATGTGCATTAAGAAGACATTGAGGATTGGGTGTTTGTTTAAGCACTTTATTGTATACAGATACATCAGGATGGATAACAGGAACATTAAACTTAGATGAAGTATTTAACTGACTGACTACATTCTTGCATGATCTCATTCTGGCTGCAAACTCAAAATGGCACTCTTGCTTGCACCTGCATAGTACTTAATATGCACATGCTAGCTCACTGGAAAGCTTTGTAAAGGTATATCACACACACACTGATCTACAACCTCCCTCTTTACTGAGCTGTCCCATGGGAACAATGACATTTCAATAGGCATGCAGTTATACAGACACTAATAAAGAAAACAACAGTCATGTCCAGGTTGCCATGTATCTGGAACTAGGCTTCAAGATGCAACCTGATCTCGTTACATAATAGTTAGGACTGTGTTTAGCAACAGGGGCAGTCAGGGGGGAATGTTGTGTTTGAGGAGTCTCAGGGATTTTCTCAGGAAGAGGCATTGTTGATGGAATGTCCTCTGTAACAGGAATATTGGACAAGTCACTCTGAGAACTAGAGTCTTTGTCACAGGCAAGATGCTGTAACACTGGTTTGGACACTGGTAACAAATGCTTTCAATTTCATCTGAATTCCATTCCTTCTGATTCCACAGTGTATGACCTCGGCTCTTGACACAAACTTTCCACAAATCTGATACAATCAAAATCTACTGACATCTGCATCCTCACTAACTCCCCTTTTTTCAGTGAACTGAATGGTTTTCTGGTTTAATCATAGTAAGACTTCTGGGACAAACACTTTTTCAACAGTTGGACTTCAATAAATTACTGCTGATTGGTAGTGTGGTGCTAGTTTGTTTCGACATACGTCTCTGGGCAGGTGAACCAAGATGATTATCACAAGGAATTTTTATGAGATTTAACAAGTTGAGAAAAACATAGGTATTGTCATGTCTGGATTTCTCTAACAGCTGTTTTGCCCTTTGAATGACACGTTCAGCCAAGCCATTTGACTGAGGGTATTCAGGACTACTCAGAATATGAACAAAGTCCCACTCTTCTGCAAATCTCTTGAATTGTTGACTTGTAAACTGTGCACCATTGTCAGAAATAACTCTATGCAGACTACCATGGACAGAAAAATGTTGCTTCAACTTACTAATGACAATGCTGGAAGTTATGTTGGGAAGTAGGTCAATCTTAAATCAATTTAAGCAAGAGGCTACTAACACCAAGTAGTGTTGACCATTCCACTCAAAGATAATTGTGGCTACTGCTGACCAAGGTCGTTCAGGAATCTGGCTTAACTGAAGTGGTTCCTTCTGTTGATGCAGCTTTATACTATTACATACTGAACAAGATGAATGTACTTTCTCAATATCTCTTGACACAGAAGGTCAAAATACTAAATCTCTCACCCTTCTTTCGGTAGAATCAGTTGCTGGTTGGCCACAATGCAATATCTTAATGTACTCTTGTAAGGACTTTGGAACAATCACTTTATGGCCTTTCATGATGATACCATAGTCGGACAAAATCTCATCTCTATATGAAAAATATGGTTGCACCTCTACTGGTAAACAAGATTGCTTTAAAGGCCATCCTCGACTGATAAAGAGGTTTACCTTCTGGAGAACTGGATCAGAAGTTGTGTGAGTTCTGAGCTCATCAAGATGTGTGGAAGAAAACATTTTCACTTCCATGACCTCAAAAGCGGGTTGCTCATTGTCATGCTGTTCTGTGTTTTTCTGGGTGATCTAGATAAACTATCAGATGATAAAGAAGTTTGCCTTTTGTGCAAACAAAATTGAAATTGAACTTCTGCAATTTGAGCATCATGCTTTGCAGTCTAGCTGGAGCTATATGCATAGGCTTTCACAAAATAGTAACTAGAGGTCAGTGGTCAGTTTCAATCAGGATAGATTGACCATAAACATAATCATGAAACTTTGAACATGCAAACACAATTGCTAAAAACTCATTCTCAATCTGGGCACACTGCATCTCGATCTGGGTAAGAATTCTCAATGCATAGGCTACTTGTTTACCCTGTTGAAGAATGACTGCACCTAGACCAAACTTAGAAGCATCACAGGAAAGAGTAACTGGTTTGTAAACATCATAGTAGCTGAGAGTTGGTGGCTTGGCAATTTTCTGCTTCAGGACATCAAATACTCTTTGGTGCTGTTCTGACCATGACCAAATTGCATATTTGCATGTCAGCTCTCTTAGTGGTGCTGAAGGTTGGCTTAAATCTGGAATGAACTTGCCTAGATGTTTGCCTAGTTTGTCTGCAAAAATATCAGCATAATCAGAAAAAATAGTGTAGGCGAAATTTGAGCTGTCATTCAGGCTTACACGATGAATCTCTTCATTAAGTGAAAGCAGTCTCAATATGAAACTATCTCTGAGGCCTAATAATGACTGCATGCGTCTCTTTACTACAAAAAAGTACAACTCATAGCTGTTCCCAACAGAATAACATGAAAACACTACTGAACCTTCAGTTTGAATCTCTTCACAACCATAAGCAACAAGCTTTGCATACTTTGTCAAATCCAGATCTTCTGCAGCTTTTACTCTAGCAAACGTTTCTGTTGACATTTCATTGCACTTTGAGCCACTATCTATTTTGAGCTGTACAGGACTCCCATTAATACAAAAAGTACAAAAGATCTCATTCTTTGCCTGAAAATCTACCTGCATTTTAAATATTGGAAGAGCGTTGCACCACAAGTATTAGTATTTCATCTGAGTATTCAAAACTTGCTAAACAACCAAAATGGCGAAAAGACAACTTCAAAACAACAGCTTCAATAACAGGCTTTTACCATATTGAATCCACAATATATGAAATATAAAGCTTTGCTGTTGAAAAGGCAAGTGGTGTTGTAATTCCACAGCTTTAAAAAATATGGATGTCATAAAAACAGAAAGAACAAACATAAAAGTGAAGAACCCTTCTGATGTAAACAACGGACAAGAGCTTTCAGCTTTTTCAAGCCTTCTTCAGATCCAAATAGGTAAGCTGGGTTCAGTGTTTAAAAGTTGGTATCATCCAATGAAACAACCATCTCAGAACAACAAACCAATTTTTAAACACTGAACCCAGCTTACCTATTTGGATCTGAAGAAGGCTTGAAAAAGCTGAAAGCTCTTGTCCGTTGTTTACATCAGAAGGGTTCTTCACTTTTATGTTTGTTCTTTCTGTTTTTATGACATCCACATGTTTTAAAGCTGTGGAATTACAATGCCACTTGACTTTTACAACAACAAAGCTCTATATTTCATATTTTGGGGCAGTCTGGGCTGCACACCATGGGTTCCTTTAAACCCATGAGCAGTACTGGGGGGTCCCTTTCCTGTGCAGGGATGCCCTGCTTGCTAGGTATAGGTCTCCCTTCTTCCCCTTCTTCCCCAACTCATCTGAAGTAACACATTGTCTATCAGCTAACCAGATCCTCATGCCCTCAGGCAAAGTGCTAAGGGCTTGTTCCTTCACCAAAAGGTCTGCCAGCCCTTCAAAAGTGGTGACATGACATCCACTCACCCATCTATGAAAATAAGGGTTCAGTTTAGCAACATATTCACACGCACTTTCTTCTGCTTTGTGTCTATGCTCATGAAACTTTTTCCTATATGTTTCAGGTGTTAGCTTAAAAAATTCTAACAATTCTTAACAGCAGTATAATCAAAAAGATCATGATCAGAAAGTTTAGACAACACAGTTACAGCTTTACCATGGAGTAAGGGGGCCAGGAACTGTACCTAGAGCCTTTGGTTAACATCATACTGTTTACATACCCTTTCAAACATATGAATGCAACTATCAAAATTATCTCCCTTTGCAAACTGAGGACGAAATTTATTGACCTTTTGTGCTTCTTGGGTCTGGTTACTCCCTCTCCCCATTACCTCCACGACTCTGGCAAAGAGTCAGCATCTCCTTTTCGTGCTGCCTCTGCCTTTCCTTCTCCTCAGTCTCCAAGCATAGCAGTTTCTCATTCTCCTCAGCCTGTAGACGTCTCAGACTCTCTGCTGCTTCTGTTTCCAAATGCCTGTCCTCCAACTCAAGTCTCTTTAGCTCCAGATGGATTTTTAAGTCCTCTGCAGAAAGGTTGAGCTGTCCATTCTCTGAGAGTTGTACAACTCTATGGCCAGTCTGCTCACTCTCCTGATTGCTGTTTTCTGATGCAGCTGTGACCAAATCTGCAATCGTGTCTGTCTTAGTCAGGTTTCCATGCACCAGTCCCTTAGCCTGGCACATCTAGCCTGGCACATCTCAGCCAACTGGCTCCTTGACAGCTTGCCATACTCCTCTGCTGACATGTTTGCCTGCTCTCCCTGACCAACTAAGCTAACAAAAGAAATAAAACAGTTGTAATCTGAACTTTAAATATTCACTGCATGGCTGATTTATAGTGCAAAACACCTTCAGTGATCACTGTACACAAGCTACAGGAATTCACTATCCATACCACTACAAGCCAATGTACAACCAGTTAATATGTGGTGTGGATATCCCACTACTGCCAAGCAATTAATATATGAAGGGAAAGTACTGGCCCACTAATCAAGGAGTCTCAATCCTTACCACTAACACCAGTGAGGGGCATCCACATTGGGAAGGATAACAAATACATACACAGTAAAGTACAATTTCCCTTAAGGACACACAGAGATCACAGTCAGTCTGAGGCTGGTTTCTCCCTTTCTCTCCAGATCTCCAATAAGACTTCCCACTGGCACAGCTATAAGATATAGATCTCAGCCTACTGGTCAAGCCAAAACCTCCAGCACCCTCTCTGTCCAACCAGTGCTTCGTGTCCCCACCCACATAGCTGACACACACACACACGCACAAACACTAAGATATGAGTTATATACAAACACACAGTCACTCCTCGGGCAGGCTGGCACAGGTTCTCCTGCTATGCACCTTCCTGCCAGTCTATATGGTAGTACCAGCTGCCAACAACCACTTATATCAGCTACTAATAAGGCCCTTACCAAACAGTGTCCAATTATTACTGTGCAATATTATTATCCAAATGGTAAGTGTGACTGAACTTTTAAGGCTTATTGGAGTGGCTTTGTACAGTATCACTATATAGATGCAATGTACTCTAGGGCTTAAATTATCTCTACACAAAACAGCCACAGGTGAAAGGTTTAAAAATATTTAATAATAAATAAGGAAAACACAAGACAATACTTCTTACTACTCAATGCTAGTGAAGAGTTTAGACATCATAGGAAAATGCTTAAAATAATACTGTAGAATAGTTTTGACATAAATATAGAAAACAGCTAGGCTAAACATACTATTTTCTCTTTTCTTAAGAGCAATCATAGTTCTAAATAAACTTACATATAGAGCAAAGCAGAGTACTGGTGAGTTGTTAGCTTTAGACAAAATCCAAAATGCTCGCTCTCTGTCTCTGAGAAAGTCCTTGAAATTGATAATACATCCTGCTGACTCATTTTAGATTACATCATTCTTAACATATCTCTGGTTTCCCAGGCTAACAGAAGCTCTTCATTTACATTTCTTAGTAAGCTTGCACCTGGTCAGGAAACCACAACAATTAAAGACATTCTATATGTAAAATCTAGCAATTAACTCTTGTCTCAAACCAATAGAAAGAATATGTTAATTCAGACACCATGGCTCCGAGCCCTGAGATAAAACAGTCCTAAAATGCTTGACTTATCAGCTTTCTTACAGCAGAGTGCACTGTTGTTACATTTTTGCAGTTCAACATCCAATACAGTCTTCTCACATTTAAGAGAACAAGCCTATGGCTTTTATTAATATTTACAAAGACATAGAATTATCTACAAAATTCTATCTAGCTAGGCTGGCAGCCTTCACATATCTTCACAATTAATACCACACACAAGCCTGCCTTTTTATGAACTCATCTCTCAAATCACCAAATCTGTATGTTTTACCCTTGAGAAATAAGGCTGTTATTTATGCAGCAAAAGTTTCACCAGGCTTTGGACCCCTTGTGTAAAATAAGTGTCATTCCAGTGTAACATTCATTTGGGGGTTACACATTTCTCTAAATTTATGTTTTAAGCACTCAGGGTCTTCCTGCATTTTAGCCGGTACCGCTATATAGTTCCTCCTCCCCTGTAAACACAGTAGGTGCATACACAAACAAACATTCTCTTTCATTGGCTTTTGAATCAGTTAAAATTAAGCAGAATAAATGCTTTTGTACATGTGTCTTTGTCAGAAAAAGTAGCCTGTATGAAAATATCGTAGTCCTGCTCAAACACTCTCCAATTTTCTGCAATATTGTTATCAAACACAAGCGGTGCGGGTCTGCAAAATCCTTCTGACATGCCCACAGATTATAGTAAAACACAATGCAAAATTGGCCCTTGTAATTATGTCCTAACATTCACACACATCAGGTACTTGTAGTAATATTAAAATGCAGAATCACCTCTTTGAAATACTGTACTCTGCAAAATATTCTTTAAAACAATTGTACTTTGCAAAATATTATTTGAAATGACTGTACTTTGTGAAATAACTGCAATGCAATACTGCACACACTTGCCAACACTTTGCACATTGTAGTATTACATTGCAGTTATTTCACAAAGTACAATGTAATACTTCACACACTTGCAAACACTTTGAGCATTTTGGATACTTTGAATAGCTTTAGTTAATACAAAAAAGTAGCGCATAGTGAAAAATACAGTTGTTTTCTTTGTTTTATATATTTTATGCGATTCGGATATTGTTTCAAACATTTTTGTAATTATTTCAAATATTTTTTATCAATATGTCACAGTTTCACACATTTTGTTTAATAAGAAGTTCATTTTGAGCATTCTGAGTGCTTTGTTTTATATTTGTAGTAAAATAAATCATGTGAGTTTTAATACCGAGAATTAATTTCTGACCTGTTTTGCAAGTAGTTTAAGCAGCAGGGATGATCCACTGCTATATATTCCTCCAACTTTAACTAGTTGCCTCATGGCTGTAACTCTGGATCCCATTGTGACACCATGTCATTCTTTTTATGTGCATTAAGAAGATGTTTGGGGTTGGGTGTTCATTTAAGTACTTTATTGTATGCAAATACATCAGGATGGATGGCAGGAACATTGAACTTAAATGATCTATCTAACTAGCTGACTGACTGCATATTTGCATGCTCTCACTCTGGCTGCTCACTCAAAATGGCACTCTTGCTTGCACGTGCTCAGTACTTATATGCACATGCTAGCTCACTGGAAAGTTTCTTAGAGGTATATCACACACTGATCTGATCTAGAATGGGTAGGCCCATGTGAATAAATATCCCGATAACCTCATGTACAGTTCTGCCCAGAGAAGTCCCAGTCTCCTGTCAGGAAGCAAGAGGGTTTCAAATCAGATCTTAAATAACTTTCAGCATTCATTATCAAAGGAAAGTCACCAGTGATGATCAATTGTTTACAACACAGGGGCCAATAAACAAATAAAGGGTAATCTCAAAGTTAAGTATAAATCCTTTAGTAATAAGCCTTTAGCTAGCTAAGAGTGAGGCATAATATGAATGGAAGTAGAATGTTATATTCCGTAAAATTACATTTTAGAGATAAACTTATCAAAGCAGTATGGCCATGCAATCAGCTACTCAAGGCTATGTAAATAGTTTGATAGCAGTTGCATTAACGATAAACCATCATGTTATCCTTAGTACTTTTACCCATTACAAAAATAAGCTTTGATTCCAATTGCTCTTGCTCTTCAATTCTATGACCAATTTTAAATAAAAATGTATTACTGACAGGCTGAAAGAGATTAGCTCAATTATTGCATTAGAGGTAAAGAAGATATTCTTCTTTCAGCCTCTTTCATAGGTTTGTTTAGTGTTGCAGGTAAACAAGGGCTATTTTGGGGGGAAGGCCACTGAGGTACCACTAGCCAGCTTCTTGCCTCATGGGCAGAGGTCAAGCTATTGCACTGCTTGGCTGTCACCTGGTGGGCAATACATAAATGGCAGGCATCTGACAGTGGTTGAATTGGTACAAGATGGATTACTTTACTGTCTTCTTTCTGTGCTAGCCATTGAGGCATCAGTAAGCTAATGATACAGCAAAATAAAAATATACCCTATGGACAGCATATGTAATTAACAGACAGGTACCAGGGACTCTGAGGAAAATGAGTAGAACAGAAAAAAAAAATACAAAAAAATGTATATGAATATGCACCCCCATGTCTTGATAGCCATTGACAGTCTCATATTCAGAATCTAGCCACTTCAGTTTTGCCATTATGATCTCATTACTACAGGAGAAAAATGTACTTTTGCCCATGTATAGATCAACTGTATTTAAATTCTGAAAGTTTAGTAGCAATCTTAATATCACTAAAATGTTGGCTTCATACCTACGTAACTCTTCTGGGGAATGACCTATTTCTAGACAAAGTAATGGGTGCTAATAATGGTCCTCTGTTCCATAACTTCTCAGAAGAAATGTTCATCTCGGTATGTAATAGGTAAAGCCAGACTTCATATTCAGAAGCATTGCTTTAATTAATATCTTGTATTAAATCAGTATGTAATGGGTAACAAGCTAATTTCTTGAAGTTTCAATTCATAAGACATGCTGTGCAAACCATAACTTTTACTCTGTCCTTTTGGACCATATATGTTATGGTCAACCTTGTGAGCGTTGATGTTTGGGTCATTTGTTCTTTTTTAGTAGACCCATATATATATATATATATATATATATATATATATAGAGAGAGAGAAAGAGAGGGAGAGAGAAATTAGAAGAGATGTTTCTAAAAAAATTTAGGGCTCATACTATCAATTCTTATAGATTTGTAACAACTCAAGCCGCATTTTCATTGAATCAAGGTTTTTTCCAGAAATATTCCCAGATCTTTGTAAGAGTCAACAATCTTAATTTTAGAGTTATTTAAGTAAAATTAGGTTGAGTGACTTAATCAGCCTAAAATGATAATGCATTTATATATATTTATCTTAAGTTTACTTTTGCTGCACCAAATAATACATTTATTCAGTATGTTTTGAAATCTTTTCATTTCAGTCATGTTAGAAGTAATGCCCTATCTTTAAAAAATAAAAGCTCATGTGTATACCTAATCAACTGTAAAATGTTGAAATATTAGAAGGAAAAGTGTTAACTAGTAATGGACTCAGTAGTGAACCCAACAAGGATCCTTTTGGTACACCACAGAATGTAGATTCCATGTTGATTAAGGCCTCCAAATGAAACACTGAAACTTCAGAGAGTTAACCAGTTCATTATTCCAGAAGTAAACAACAGAAGTGTGCTACAGGTTTAGAAAAAAAAACTACAATGGGAGATGATGATGCTTGTAAAGTAGGATCATAAGGCCATTGTGCTTTATTGCATCACAAAATAGCTTGTAGAATAAGTCTTTCTGAGTTATTAAAAGCATCCACATTTGATGACTATTGAACATGTAATAAGGCATAGGGCAGGATTAAATAATTCAGGATAGAGAAGCAGACAGCTTCCATCATCTTTTTTCACTATCCCAGATCTGATTTACATCACCACTCCTACATATATTCATATAAATATTTCAGGCATAGGCAATGATGCCCTTCTTGTCTGGCAGTATACTAACTCAATCCAATTTCAATGTCCAAGTTGTTCTTAAAAATATCCATGCTGTATTAAATATATACACTTCAGTACATGTCTCTCAACTGTAATATGCTACATATATCAGAATATTATTCTTCCGTGTCCAAGTGGTCTAGTTAATCAACTTCTTTTGCAGACATGCCCTGTAAATAACAAATATAATCAGTTTTCCCATTTTCATGTTATCTGCAGGCAGACTATGAAATACATCAGATGAAAAAGATAGAGCCAGAGATACAACTTAAACAAGTATGGACCAAGAACAGAGCTCTGTGGGGCACCCTGACTGTAATGTAGGATTACTTCTCATGCCCTATTTATAATCTGGGCAGCTACCTCTCTTATCAAGATTATACTAATATAGGATGTTTCTTATTTATCAATTAGTGTTTTGTTTACGACCCTAAAAAAGACTGAAGATACGTCTGCATAAATTACATCACATTCCACCGTTTTACTTATAGTCATTATATTATTGTAGAACATCATATTACAGATAATTATATATCTGTTTTCAACATCTGCACATCGCTATATTCATTGTTTCAGGTCATACAAATTCCAAATTCTGACACTAATTTATACAAAATAACCTTCCCTTTTAGTTTCTACAAATAAAAGTAGACATATGTATGTATGATTCTGGGTTTGCCCTATTTATCCTTCCATTAAAGATGGATTTAATAAGTATATCTCAAATCTGGAAAAAATTTCCATTCTTAAATGACCAAAGGAAAAGAAGATGTGATGGTACAGTAAATTTATATTAATCATAATTCAAACTGCTCCCTGTGCTTTTCTTGGGTTCAGTTTGCATACTATTTTTCAACATAATCTAATTTAACCTAGATGTTACTAGCACAAATTATCTTCCCCTTTTTGGAGATAGCACTTTTTCAGCATAATCTAACTTAATTTCAGTGTCTAGAGTTACCTAGCTATTACTAGCACAAAATATATTCCATTTTCCGAAGCTAGTACATTTTAGGTGTAATCTAATGTTAGCATCTGAAGTTACCTGGATGATACTAGCACAAATTATTTTTCACTTAAGCCAAACTATTTTGTATAAGCCATTGTAAATATATCCTCAGTCTGCTGCATTTGAGGAAAACTTTTCAAATCTACATCTAGTATATCGATTAGCATGTTTTTACTCCTACTACACCTCCTATATCTGTAAAATTTATTTTTTTCCTATTATGCTTAATATCTTTGTATGAATTTCTTTAAATGCTTTCCAGATATTTTCTGACACTATATCCAATCTGCCTGCCCATTTTTTTTATTTCAGCTTTCAAAGTTATAGTGGAACCTCATTTCCATTTATTATATTCTTAGCTGTCATCTTTAATTAAGTATCTTCTTATGTAGATATATCCTCTTGACCTTGTGTGCTTAGGTGCTAAACTTCTCTTTTTTCTACTTTTGCATTCAAACAGCTTCCCTGTCAATACTTGCCACCCACCTTCTCATATCTTTCCACCAAATGTATGACTGCAATAGTTTTTTCATAGTGCCTGTTTTGCTTCTATGCAACCTGTTGTTAATCTTCTGTGCATTGGTTTAGATTTCAGTTTAGCAAAATTATCTGGTAGTAGTTTAACCTTTATACCTCAATGATCACTACACATTAAAAGTGGTCAAATTTGATGTGAAACAGGAATCATCCCCTAAGGAACACATACACTATCCAGTATGTTCTGCTCTTTGTTAGTTTTTTTTACAACTTGAAATGGTTGTTGCTCATGAACAAATTGTGTCAATAACTTCCTTACTAATGTTGCGGAATCAATATTATTTTAGTCTATTTCAGGTAAATTTAAATTTTGAGGTATTATGATTTTTCCTTCTTATGTTTCATTCAGGAAATCTATCAGTTCCTCTAAATCATCAAATCTTGACTCCAACAATTATAATCTGTTCCACTTTTGCCTTTATTGTCATGATTATACAATCTGCAGTATTGGTATTATCATCCAAAATAAATCACTGGTATCACTGGTCACACAACCATCTTTAATCCTTATCATGACACATCTGTCTGATTTTCTTTTGTTAGAATGTCTGTTACAGAAAAAAAAACTTCATACCTTGACCGAACTGGTTTAAATTTATTCTTTAATCATATTTCACAAACAATAACATCATAACTCTTTCATGGAATTCAGAAAGACACCAACAGTTTGTGTTAAGGACTTTGGGAAAAAGGCACTGTTTCTATGACACAATATTTCGTGATTCAAAGACCACATTAGGAGCAATGAGGAAAGGCATCATTATCAACAAATTTGCATGTCTCTGAATTGCTGTTGAGTAATGCGAGTGCAGATCAACACTTCCTGCAGCAGTTATCAGTGTCAACGGCTGTATTATGCTATGACATTCACTATGGCACATACAATATACACATTCAAACTTCAATCTGTCATTACTTTCAGACATTAGAGTTTCATACGTAATGTCTTCCAGTACATCTATGATATGCAAAAGTCATTAAACTAGCAACTTTCTAGGTTTGTAGGAGCATAACTAAAATCTATCCCTGATTTTATTCCACTAATAAATCATTGCTCCATTTTGACATTTTAATCTACAGAGTTGAGAGGAATGCCTACTATTCCTTATGCATTCCCTCCCCCTTGTACATCATGAACT
Source organism: Protopterus annectens (assembly GCF_019279795.1). Taxonomy (NCBI): domain Eukaryota; kingdom Metazoa; phylum Chordata; order Ceratodontiformes; family Protopteridae; genus Protopterus; species Protopterus annectens. The sequence goes on from NC_056725.1 coordinate 580,778,809, forward strand.
GATGCAGAAATTAAATAATTCCCAAGATACTCAATATATGTTAAAAAAAATGCAACTGTACTAACTTACCAGTTAACACAGCTAGGTATCTGCTAGATATTAATGTGGTTGGTTCGAATCCTCACCCCCCCCCACCCATAGATGACTGTTTTTCAGTGCCTATGTATTTAATTTATCACATCCCTGGTGTCTAGTGATGGTGTATAGGATTAATATCCTCTGTTGGGTGGGAGGTTACAGCATTGGAATCCATTATAGTGCCTTTATGGCACACTACTTATAATAGTATCTCTGTTGATGAGGGAAAATACCTGCTCTCTCTGCAGACCCACTGGACAAAACAAATGAGGGAATGAACAGGCTAGCCCATTTACTGGTCAAAAAATAAACCAAGTGAGCATTCAGTGATACCCATGGTAATCATATTAATCATATATATATATATATATATATATATATATATATATATATATATATATATATATATATATATATATATTTTTTTTTTAATATATACATATATACAAATTCAAAGTTTCATAATTTTGAACTGCAAATAGTTGAGACTATAAGATCAAAGTTTTGAAACTTCAAATGTTTTGAATGGAGATTGCTGTACAGTGCACAACAGGAAATTTACCTTTTTCCTGACTGTAGTGCGATCTCAGAGTTGGTATATTTATTTATCAGGGGGTATGGGGGTGCAGGGGGGCTTGGCCCCCTGTAAAATTGTAAAAAAAGTTTTATTTTTTTTTATTATAATTTCGACATTTCAGAACTTCAATGTTATGGTTTTGACCATTTGCACTTCAAAGTTTTGAAACTTCAAGCTTGTGAAGTAGATCCATATATACACACGTGCCTGAGTATTTATGAGTCAACCAAGTGAACACTCAGTAGTGCACATGTTAACCATATAAATATATATATATATATATATATATATATATATATATATATATATATATATATAGACAGATATATACCAGTTTATTCCAGAGTATGCTGTGCTGAGGAAATGAATGCCGGAAGCAAGAAGATCAAATATTTGGTCATGGTAAGTGTTTTTTTTTTTGTTTGTTTGTTTTTTTACTGCCACCATTTTGTGTGTACTGAAAGTTTCAGCATTAGGGGTAAGAGTGTGTGTGCAAGTGTTTGAAGGTTAGGCTTAGAGTAAGGGCTAGGGAAGAATATTGCTGAAGTTTAGTCTGCATATGACAGATTGCAATGAGATGAGATGAAGTACATTATTTGCCCAGTACTGATTTATTTGTTTTTACTCATTCATGTCAGTGTAATCAGACATCTGAGTTGTACGTAGTTATTAAAAAGACAATAACTGTTCAGTGCAGTGATAGGCTGTAGATGAAAGTAACTGACCCTTGCTGCAATTTGATCTAATTAGCCAGTCATTTAGATGGCTTTGCAGGATTAGTGTGTGTTGGAGTAAAACAAGCTAATACTTGAGGAATATACAGTTAACAAAGGAATACAATGCATCAGTAATGAGATAGTCTTGGATGAAAGCAAGTGCTGCCAGTTGCATAAATCCTGTGCACTCATTTCAGTAGGTTCTTGGAATCTAGCTTGTTTTCAGCTTAGATGACTAGTGTTTTGTGATATTATAGTGGAGGCCATTCAACTACCTCATAAGTTTGAAATTAAGTCTTTCACAAACTACCTCTGGTATGTATTCTGTAAAGAAGGCTATTGATTTAAGACTATTTAGCATGTGCAGTTATGTAGGACCAATTATTTATATGAAGTTATAACCATGTTCATATATGACCTTGCCCCATCCCATTATAGTTAGTGCCAACCATTTATTTGTTTAAACCCCCCCCCCCGTGTTTATGTCACTAGCCACTACTATAAATTACTAAGAATGCTTCCTGGTTTAGTGACCTGTAAAGAGATAATACTGAAGTTACCCTCTGGCCTTGTGACCTGTGAAAAACACTGTATTCGGCAGCATAGAGAAGTCAGAGAAGCCAGGGACGTCTGCTGCAGTGGTAGTCTTTTGAAACTATTTGTGCTCAACATGACAACCATGGTATTATATAGAACAGCATGCAATTGGACATAGCTGTTAAAAAGAAAACAACCAAAGTCAGCAGGAAACCAGATGTGTCCTGCAAGAGAGTATTTCAGCATTGCAAGCTGTTTGTAGTCAACTTAAAAGTACACTGGGAGTAGTTCAGCAAAAACATTCCACCGATTTACTACAGAAGAATCTTGGGGAGCAATTGAAAGCCATCCAGAGTCTGCAGGAGGAATTCTAGGTCCAGACAATAGGTTGGTGACAAATCCAGGATGCACCCAAGCCTGGAACAGTAATAATGGAGTAAGTCACTTCCTGCAAACAGTGATTCCCTCTGCTGATGTTTAGGCCTACTTGTTTGCTATTTAAATTGCACTTGAAAGGAAATAATTACTGATTAGAGAATCAGTCTGGCTAGCAGCCGCATTTTTGAGGGGAGAGTCCCAAAAAACATATTCTAGCTTGGAGCTTGGGCAAGAAAATGAGTATAAAAAAGCTAAAGATAAAAAAATCTCATCCACTCAGGCATCATAGCTGTGGTATAAGGTTTCACACATGGACTTACACACTAGACAAACCAACCCCTTCTCAAATGGTGGACTTAGTACATCTCGAGAAGAAATTATTTATACCAGAAGAAAATCTACCATTCCAAGTTGTGTAGATCATGGTAAAGTCTTTCCTTGCCCATTTACCAAAGGATTATTCAGGGAAGTCTTATATTTGCAGATCAGCTGTAGAAGTTGCTTGAGAGGTACCCTGTAGCAAACAATCTGTTCAAAAGAGTCAGGAATCATTCCATCTAAAAGTACGCAGAAAGAAATTCAGAAGTGAAAAGATCTTTTTAAAAAATAAAGGTGTGGAAGAATACTATTCATCTTTTTAGAGCAACACAGACAATCTCATTCACTCTGAGTGGGAAAGGGACTGAAACAATCCAATATTTTTATCTGGTGCAAATAGCAAAGAACTGTCCACTAAATGTGAAACTAATAAAATGTGATCTATTTATTAGTATGGAAACACATTCTGTGTTTACAAATGATATTAGATCAGCTTCAACTAGTTGCATTCTACTACAGGAATGAGTTATTTAGAAGCATAAGATCATAGAATCATAAGATCTACAAGACAAGCATGTCTGAAGATCATGGGTGCCCTGCCAGATACCACCATCATGATGTACTCCCACACATGTTCAGGAGTAAAAAAAACATCAGGCCAGGGATGAATTTGTTGAAATCCATTTAAGCATTAAGGATAGTCTTGACGGAGGCAAGAGTGTCACTATACTTAACATGCAGGGGCAGTTTGTTGCAGAGATGGAAAAATCATTGGGTTTTAAACTTGTTCTTCCAATGTGTTTTATTTATATGTTGATGGAGGTTCAAATCCTTGGGATGAGTATTTGTGTAGCCCTTTGTCCTGTGAAGGAATAAAACATCCATTAGGGAGAGGGTGTTAATGACATGAAATGCCAGGCATAGACCCCCATGTAGTAGCCTATAACAGACTGAGTACAGGGAGAGGGCTTCTAAGCTATCTTGATAGCTAAGAGTTTTTAGGACAATAATCTTTTTCATCATGAGTCTTTGGGGTCTTTCTTACTCCATGGTATGCCTAGCTCATTGCATGCTGAAAGGGGCACTGTACTCAATAACTGGTATAATTAGGTCAGAGTACAGAAAAAAATGACATAGTTTGACCTAAATGAAATATCTTTAGAAGTATGGTTTCCTAGTTAAAAGGATTTCATAATCATTGTAGCAGCACGGTTCTCAAAAGTGAGAGAACTATTGAACCAGGTATGGACTAACGTGCAGACTAATTTCTGATTAGGCCTAGCCATTCAATGATGTAAGCAAAATAGGAAAAAGGGGGTTGATACTGATGCCATGTCTATGTGGAGTGGGATACTTACTATGCTGCAATTTGTAGATGAAGAATAATTTCTAGAAGATGGGGAAGGACTCGTAATGGTGATAATGCTGTACTTTTTTGAGCTCTTGAGCCCTTCCTCTGTACTCCATTGGTTTGTATGGGATAGTTCTTGCTGAGGCACTTTTCCATCAATGGCAAAATGAAGAAAAATGCACAACTTGTAATCACTGATGAATTTGTTAGCCATACATCAGGGTTTGTGTCATGGATGTCAGAAAAGTATATACCCAAAACAAGTGGTCCCTGTAATGATTCCTGTGGTGCACTACTGATTATTTTCAAACATTCTGAGGTGGCACTTGTCACCTTAATTGTGTGAGTTCTAGCCTTCAACCAGTTTGCAATTCATCTTATCATGTGAGGCTCTACCGTTAGTTACTTTAGCTTTTTTTTTACAATGCCAGTATGGGGTACCATGGAGAAGGTCTTCGCCAGACCAATATATGCTGTAGGGACTGATTGGCCACTGTCCACTGCCACTATAACCTCAAAGAAGTATATCAAGCTGAATAGAAATTAGCTTTCTTGACAAACCCAAACTGATGTGGCTCCAGCTGTATTAGAATTTTAATATTGTAGTTGAACAGGTCAAATATGATGTATATACCATGACCTTGCAAATTAGGCTAGTTAGGATGATGGACCTATAATCCTCAGGGTGAGTGAGGGCAGGTCCCATTTTTGCAAGGACAACATTGCAGTTGTTCATTAAACCTTAGGGACATATCCCATGGCTAGGAATTTGTTAAACAAGTGCAGGAAGAATTCACTCAGGCTGCATTTTTCACTTTTAATTAGGCATCATAATAAATTATCTGGGACCATGGAAGTTGTGTTTTTTTTTTTTAGAAAGTACTGCCAGGACATATTCCACAATAATCAAATGGGACAAACGAGATTCATTGATTTATAGAATTTCAGTGACTGCTTCTACAGAAAAGTTAGCCCTAAGTTTGTCTGCAACTATATTATCTATGTCTATAGGGTTAGAGTGGTTTTAGCACTGAAGAAGGCTTTACTATTGCTGAAACCGGTTTGCTATTATTTTTGGAGTTGCCACAATAAAGAATTGTATATTCTTTCAAACCTCTTAGGTTCCGGACAATTTTTGGTGTTTAGAGTCGGTAAAGCCATTTCAGTCTGTTCAACACACTGCAGGATGTTATTTTTCAGTTTCCAAATGTAACTAAAGAAGGATATATAGCTATCTCTGGTGGGATGGACATACTAGGTTTTAGTACACCAATCCTGGCGTTGTGCTGAACATGGTTTTTAAAGAAGACAGACTCATTTTTTTTCCTGATATACAGTTTAAGTGCAGTGACAGAATCTACTATGGCTGCTCACCTTGTTCGTATAAAACTAGGCTCTTTCTGCAGCACTTCTTCTGCAGTCAAGTCTCTTCCAGATACATTAAATAACGTAAAGTTATTACATACCTCTGATGATGGCCTGTTTGGTGATTGCAACACTTACTTGAATATGGATCCAATGGTTGAACCCCTTTGAGTGATTTTTGTGCAGGCCAATCCACTCTCTGTTCTATTACATTTTTCTGTGGTAAACACAATCTCCTGAAACCCTGGGTGGGTGATCTCAGACTGCATTTGATCTATGTCGTCATTAATGATCCTTTGAAATCTTAATGACTGTCACTTCCATCAGCTCAGAATAGTGTTATTGAGGCCTTTGGAAAGGCTTCTGCTAAAGGTATCATGGAAACCTTGTTTAGGCCCAATAAAATTAAGCTATATAAATTGGCAAACGAGGAAAAGAAAGCTTGGAGCACACTGTCTAGGGATAATTCTTTGCGAATGATGAAAGCAGGCACATGAGGTCCAGCTGTGGTGATGTATGTGGATACAGACAAAGAAAGAATGTTTGATATGTTGTCAGATGGGGACATTTATAAAAAGGTGGGCAGAAATTACACAGAGGAACAATACAAACAAATTCATTATTTTTTTTTGGGGGGGTGGCTAGGCAGCAGCACCTAGATTTTGTAACAACACTTTGAAAGAGATACTGGCTGTGAAATTTACATGTTTGGAGGTAATATATGACATTATTTAACCATGTAAGGATGGAAAAGACAGCTTCTTCTCCTGAGACCAAAAGCATCGGCTATTGGCTTAAACACTGAATCTTTAGCAATGTGTGTGGAATCAAAACTTAAAAACATAGAAAAAGATATATCATATAGTAAAGACACTGCTGACTGTAATATAAAGAATGAAACAAATGTGACAGCATATTTTTTTTTTTGTAACTGCAGAAATTACAAGTTTGTTCACTATGATTCCCCTAACTTTTATTAGCTTTTTGCATTTAGTTTTAGGCCATGTCTCTGGCAACAATTATTTGTCTGACCTTCTGAAGATATCAACATCATTGGTGGATTTAGTGATTGCCCCCAACTTGCAGTTGTCAGCAAACTTAGTCATCCAAAGGCCTTCTACATTTGCCTTAACTTTAGAGAACTATAATCCAAAGAGGAGAGGTCCCAGCACTGAGCTCTGTGACACACCACTTTTAGCTGGTCTCTTGCTGGATCTGGATTCACCTACTCTAACAGCATGTGTCCTGTCTGTGAGACATTTGGCTTTCCCTCTGGTGACATAGAAATTTATGCCCAGTTTTGTGAGTTTATCAATAATACCCAAGTGGGGAATTGTGTCAAATGCCCTACCCAAGTCAATGTAGGCAGTATACACTGTTTTGCTTTCATCCATGCACCTAGTGACTTTCTCAAAGAAGTCCACAAGATTGTGCAGGCATGATCTGCCCTTGACAAAGCCAGACTGGGTTGGGTCCAGTGTCTGAAGGTTTCCTATGTCATTATTTATCAGGTCTATGAATATTCTTTCTATGGCTTTGCATATAACACTAGCCAGACTTATGAGTCTCTAATTTCCTGGGTCTGTTGATTATCCCACATTAAGCAGAGAAATGGGTTGCTATCCTCCCCTCCACAGGGAAAAACATGTCTGTAGGCCATGGTTAAATAGACATTCTAATGGGTTTCAATGGTCCTATTTCAAGCTATTTAAGAGGCTTCCTGGCCTCAGAGAGTGCAGTGGTGACCTGTTCTTTGTTAATGAGTGGTAGGGAATGGTGGAGGGTATTTCTTGGAGGGTAACCGGAGTTGATGGGGAGGTGAAATTTAAATTGAATTTATGGGTCAGCAGGTTTGCTATATTTTCTGGATGAGTATAGGTGATGCCGTTTACAACTAACTTCAGACATTGTTGCATGCTGTCCTTAAGATTGCTGACATAACTGAAAAAATGCCTTATGGTTATCCTTAGCTTGGGAGGCTACTTTTGCCTCAAAATTTGCTTTTTGAAGACATGATTAGTCCCCTGATTTGCTTGTTGGGATGAACGAGGGGATTTTGCTTTGTTGTACACCTTCTCTCTTATTTCTCTTTTGTTGTACAACCTGTTTATACCAGGGGTCCACCAGGGTGACTTGTTTTTGCAGTTTGTCCTAGGCTTTTTTCGATCTGGTATTGCCATTTTTATACAGTTATACAGGGCTTTTGTGTACACCTTCACATAGGCTTTTGTGTTTATTGGGTTTGGGGCAGCTTGGAAACTAACTATGCCACCACTTAATAGGAGGTAGCTTGCCGTAGAAAAGTTCTTAAAGGTTTTGCAGTTAAGTAGGGGTTCTAGCTTTATATTTATTGCAAGGGTGACTGCTTTGTGACCTGACCTAACCAGTGAGGGCATTACACTTAGACAGTGTAATAGTCTCCCATAATTATAAGTACCAAGCCTAGGATATTTGTACTCCTAGTGGGAGTGCAGACTAGCTGCTCCAGGGCATTTGCATTGACAAAGTCTACAAATCTTTGAGCCTGCATGTTAGTGTTCATGCATGCTTCCCAGGTAATGGAGGTGTAGTTGAAGTCACCCATTAGTATGGTAATGGGCCAGGTAGTAATTTATTCTAGTAAATTCAGGTATGATTTACGGGTTTCCTGGTTCATCATAGGAGACCTGTACCAAGCAAGCATATGGTAATGGGTTTTACTGTGGTTAGTTGGACATGGAGCAGCTCAAAATTGTCATAGTAATTGACTAGTCTTCAGGTGTGCTTATCCTTTATGTACATGGACACACCTACATGTTTTGCCCTTTCATGTGCTGTGGGTGATCGGAACATGTGAAAGTCATTATAGCTCTGCACTGCTGAGGTGCTTTCCATGGCTTTGAACTGTCTTTCAGTAATTGCATAGATGCCAGCATTCTCCAGAGTGAGGAGTACTTCCAGGGAATGTACCAATGAGCAATGACACCTTTAGCTTAGCCAGGGTAGATTTTGCTATGTTGGAAGGCATGTCTGTTTGGCAATGCCTAAAAAAGCATTACAGGTGTGAATAATATTTTGGCCAATATCCAAAAAACTTGTGGTGACAGGTGAAGACTGTCCTTGAAAAGGAGTGTAGCCTGTCAGTTATGTTCTCCCAGGCTGACAAATATTGGACCCCCTTGGAATGACACCAGTAGCTAAGCCAATTATTAAATTAAATCATTTTCTGTTGGTATTGTGGCATCATTCTTGAAGGCGGTAGAATGGTGCTCAAAGCTAGGCTCATACAAGCCTGTGACAGATATTCTGAGAGCACAATCATGTATCTATTCATATAGTCCAGGGAGGTATATCTCAGGTCATTTATGCCCACATGGACTATGACTGAGTCATATTGGTACTTAGGCTTTAGTGACTGGAGTTTGCATTATGTGGAGAATCCTGGCCCCTGACAGGCAACTAAATGTATCTTTCGCCTCCTCCAGCCTGGTGAGAGGGGCATCAGTGTGGCACACAATGGAGCCTCTTATGACCCAAATATTATGGGCTTGGTAACTGAGACACAATGAGATGTGATTTTATGTGTTGTGGTGGGAGATGTCTTGTTTGTGTGCATGCAGAGTTTCTGAGGAGACCTCATAGGTTTGGGTAAGTAACATGTGAGCACTTCTGCATATGGAGGTCTATGTGTTTGGTCCTTTGTAAGTGTAGTGAGTGTTGGGTGTGTGTCACTGACAACCTGTTTGGTGTCTTTTTGTGACTGTATGTAAGAGTATTGTCTTTAGTGACATTGTGTAACTAAATCTCTTGCATATTGTATTCATCTGTTTCAGAATTAAGTTGTTGTCTGTGTACATAAGGCAATTACTACATTTCCCCAGGATGCCCATGTCCACATAGCTACATGCAGACTTAGCAGGAATGTGCCTATCCATGGATGCACATTCCTAATATGTGCTTTACAAGAGTAAAGAATGGGGGATGTTTGCAATCAGATGGGGGTGGGTGTTTACTTAGTGTAATCTAGAGCTAGCCTATGTGGCAATGCTTCCCAGTGCACAAACAAATTACTCTTGGTGTTCTGACTGCTGTAATAATGTAATCTAGAGTTAACTAGATGCTATATGTCCTAGTCTCTTAGTGCAAGAAATCTGGACAAAGCCTGACAAAATGCCGGGACAAAGGCCCATAAAATAGGGACAGGTTTTAAATATTGCTCTAATCAACATAGAAAGTTGCTAAAGCAACAGGGTTTGTGTTAACACACATTTTCTGAAGGATTTGAAGTCTGAAACTTAAATGCATGTCACTGCTTGGTGACTTCAATCCTCAGATCATCCTAGTGATTTACCAGAAAACCACGAATTTTATGAGAAACAGTGAAAAACATGTGAGGCAAAAATCTGGACATTTTGCAAAACTCTGGACAGCTGAAAGGTATGCTAGAGGCAGCAATTCCTGGTCAGTGTGCAAATGAGTTGCTCCTTGAGTAGTACAGGACTGTGGAAAATTTCAGAGATAGTTTCTACAGGTAAAGTACAACTTCTAGTGATTGTGTATATAAAGGGCACCACTAATCACTGCTGCATGAACAACAGTCTCAGCAAATGTGACGCTCATATACCAGCAGAAAAAGCAAGTTTTAAACTAGGTATGCCTACAGACCAACCAGGTAAGCACACAATAGGCTTTCTACCAGCAATCCAAAAATAGCTGAAAAAGGCAACACCAAAGCAGATAATCCTTTAAAACGAACTTTTAATCCAATTGATTATAAAGACAGTGAGCGATTTCACGTTAGCACAACGTTTAATCAGACTTTAAGTAAAAACCATTAACTGCCAACTATAAATAGTACATTCAAACCCTTCTGGCCTATGGTTCAACAGAAACAATTATGACATCATGCTGAAATTTAAAATTTAAAAAGACATGCTTTATAAATAACATTCTTTAAAATATATACATAAATAAAGCATGCATCATAAGAAACACTTGTAAGACACTTGTGCATTGAATATATATTAATATAATACATATATTTATAAATATCACAAAAAATACACACTTTTTTTATTTAAATAAAATTAAAATTAAAGAATGTATGTAGTGTAGTTCATTCTAACCACTAACTAAAGACAGTATATACGTATGCTTATGTCTAAAAATCATTCACATAAAGCTGTGAAAATTAAAATACTATTTAAAGTGACTAATGTGCATGTGGTCTGGCTGATAAAAAAGGTTTTAATGTCATCCTATCATTCAGTCCACTCATTTTATGTGCTTGCAAGCGTATTATCCATCTACTTTCTCTACCCTCCGTGTAAGTCTTAACATTCCCTAATCGGCCTGATTTCTTAATCAATTTTAATGCTCTAAACGTAAATGTATGTGTCATACCATAGGTTAGCACATGTTTAGCTAATGCATTCTTATCATCTTCTTTGTTTATAGCATAAATATGCTCTCTTACTCTTTCCCTGAGGGTCCTATTGGTTTTACCTACATAGAAGGACTTGCATGCCTGGCACTGTGCCAGATACACCAAGTCCCCCGTCTTACAATCCGCATATTGTTTAAACACATACTCCTGTCTCATATCAGGGTGAACAAATGTATTATCACCTGCCATGTATGGGCACTGGTTGCAGCCACTACAAGCAAATGTCCCCTGTCTGTCTGAATATCTTATAGTATGAATCTTTTCTTGCTCATAACAAAGTAAACGCTTAAGTGATTTTGTATTTCTATATGTGTATCTTGGCCTATTAACTACTATCGTAGTGATATCATCATCTACATTCAATAATCTCCAATTTCTCTCTATTACTTCTCTTACCGTATTATTCCTATTAGTAAACAGAATAATCACTTTAAGCCCCTCATTTCCTCTTGCATTCAAACCTTCTTCATCAACCCTGTCAATATTTGTATTCCTTTGGAAACATGGTCTTCCTTTTCTATTCCTATGTGACCTACTATTACACATAGATCTCTGTATCTCACCATCTTTGTAACCTCATTGTTTAAAGTTATCTGCCAATGTCTTACCTGCTTCTCCGTAAGATTCATCATGACTAGTAAGTCTTGATACCCTTAGTCTCTGACTCTTCATTATATTAGGATAAATGTGAGTTGGATGCATGCTGCTCAGATGTAACAAGCTGTTTTTCCAACATTGTTTCCTAAACATATTAGTGTGTAATCCATCTTCCTCCTTGCTCAATTGCACATCTAAAAATCGTAATCTCTTCTGAGAACGGACACATTCAAAAGACAGAAAATCTGTTGTCCCATTCAGATATTCCACAAATTCTTCCAATCGTTCACTAGTGCCCTTCCATGCAAGAAAAACATCATCTACAAAACGTTTATAGTAACCAATGTACTCCCCATAATCTCCACTGTTCAATATATATGTCTTCTCCCAATATGCCAACACTAGGTTGGCATATGAGTTCGCACACGGGGTGCCCATTGCCACCCCTTGGTTTGTAGAAAATATTCCTCTTCATATATAAAGACATTATTATTCAATACAACGTCCAACAAAGACATGTATCTCATAATGAGATCCCTTGGCACTCCTTCTTCAATTAATAAGAGCCTAACTTAGACGAGTGGTAGATGGTGCATCCACTATAATTAGAGATACACAACAGTTCTTAGAGAACTATGCTGGGTATGTTTTTTTCTGATGCAGACAATGGTAATGAACTTTTGGTTTCACTTGATGCTGTTTCTTTATTTACATCCATACCAAATAACACAGGAATGCGGTATGTTAGGCTCTTATTAATTGAAGAAGGAGTGCCAAGGGATCTCATTATGAGATACATGTCATTATTGGACATTGTATTGAATAATAATGTCTTTATATATGAAGAGGAATATTTTCTACAAACCAAGGGAGTGGCAATGGGCACCCCGTGTGCAAACCCATATGCCAACCTAGTGTTGGCATATTGGGAGAAGACATATGTATTGAACAGTGGAGATTATGGGGAGTACATTAGTTACTATAAACATTTTGTAGATGATGTTTTTCTTGCATGGAAGGGCACTAGTGAAAGATTGGAAGAATTTGTGGAATATCTGAATGGGACAACATATTTTCTGTCTTTTGAATGTGTTAGTTCCCAGAAGAGATTACAATTTTTAGATGTGCAATTGAGCAAGGAGGAAGATGGATTACACACTAATATGTTTAGGAAACAATGTTGGAAAAACAGCTTGTTACATCGGAGCAGCATGCATCTAACTCACATTTATCCTAATATAATGAAGAGTCAGATACTAAGGGTATCAAGACTTACTAGTCATGATGAATCTTACAGAGAAGCATGTAAGACATTGGCAGATAACTTTAAATAACGAGGTTATAAAGATGGTGAGATACAGAGATCTATGTGTAATAGTAAGTCACATAGGAAAAGAAAAGGAAGACCATACTTACAAAGGAATACAAATATTGACAGGGTTGATGAAGAAGGTTTGAATGCAAGAGGAAATGAGGGGCTTAAAGTGATTATTCTGTTTACTAATAGGAATAATAAGGTAAAAGAAGTAATAGAGAGAAATTGGAGATTATTGAATGTAGATGATGATATCACTACGATAGTAGTTAATAGGCCAAGATACACATATAGAAATACAAAATCACTTAAGCGTTTACTTTGTTATGAGCAAGAAAAGATTCATACTATAAGATATTCAGACAGACAGGGGACATTTGCTTGTAGGGGCTGCAACCAGTGCCCATACATGGCAGGTGATAATACATTTGTTCACCCTGATATGAGACAGGATTATGTGTTTAAACAATATGCGGATTGTAAGACGGGGGACTTGGTGTATCTGGCACAGTGCCAGGCATGCAAGTCCTTCTATGTAGGTAAAACCAATAGGACCCTCAGGGAAAGAGTAAGAGAGCATATTTATGCTATAAACAAAGAAGATGATAAGAATGCATTAGCTAAACATGTGCTAACCTTTGGTATGACACATACATTTAAGTTTAGAGCATTAGAATTGATTAAGAAATCAGGCCGATTAGGGAATGTTAAGACTTACACGGAGGGTAGAGAAAGTAGATGGATAATATGCTTGCAAGCACATAAAATGAGTGGACTGAATGATAGGATGACATTAAAACCTTTTTTATCAGCCAGACCACATGCACATTAGTCACTTTAAATAGTATTTTAATTTTCACAGCTTTATGTGAATGATTTTTAGACATAAGCATACGTATATACTGTTTTTAGTTAGTTAGAATGAACTACAGTACATACATTTTTTAATTTTAATTTTATTGAAATAAAAAAGTGTGTATTTTTTTGTGATATTTATAAATATATGTTTTATATTAATATATATTGAATGCACAAGTGTCTTACAAGTGTTTCTTATGATGCATGCTTTATTTATGTATATATTTCGAAGAATGTTGTTTATAAAGCATGTCTTTTTAAATTTTAAATTTCTACATGATGTCATAATTGTTTCTGTTGAACCATAGGCTAGAAGGGTTTGAATTTACTATTTATGGTTGGCAGTTAATGGTTTTTACTTAAAGTGTGATGAAACGTTGTGATAATGTAAAACGCTCACTGTCTTTATAATCAATTGGATTAAAAGTTCGTTTTAAAGGATTATCTGCTTTGGTGTTGCCTTTTTCAGCTATTTTTGGATTTTTTTATGCTTATTCTGAAAGGCACTTTATCCAGGACTGACTGAGTGTTTTTCTTTCCACCAGCAATTCCCAGCTCAGATATATGAAATCAGCCCTCTCCTGCCACAAGAGTGCAGACTTTGATCCTCTTAATGTAAAATGCCTGGTTTGGAGCCCATGTTTAGAGAAACACAAAAACAGAAGCCTAAAAGAAGTAAACACAGCAGATACATTGTATTTAGAGAACTACAATTGCAGAACAGCAGCACTTACAGCAGTGGAAAAATGCAACTTAAAACTTTAAGCAAGTGCAGGAAAAACAATAAATAGCACATACATTTTTGCGATTACAATGAAAACAAGTAATACAAGTGTGTAGTAATACTTAATTTCATTTTTATTGCAAAAAAATGTCTTCAGATGCAAGCAAACTATTTCAAATTATCTGGCATCATCCCCAAAGATGACCACCTGTGGATAACTGAGTGTCCGCCAGTAAAGTCAGTATAGTGATCTTGGACATTTTGATTTGTGGGAATGTTGCAAATGAGCACATTTAACCAGACTGATTAGAAAAGAAGTTGCAATCAATAACTATTTAAGATATGATAATATGCATCAGAAACAAATGAAGAGAAATGTGGTGAAGGGAATATATATGGGCAAGTCAACTAACACTGGCAGATGAAGAGTACAAGACTGAAGATGAATAGTTGGATAAATGTTTATATGAAGGAGGTACCCCACTGAATTAATCAAAGGCATTGGAAATTAAGTGTATGAAGGCAAATGTGTAGATGATACACTCAGCAGTCAAATAGCCAATATTTAGAAGGGGCATCCCCAGAGACAGATAGGTATCAACTTGTTATGGTGCTTGCACAGAGTTTTGACACCTAAACAATAAAAAAATATTATCAAAGAAAACTAGAATATTTTAAAAGGAGACCAAACAGTAAGCTCTGTACTGAGGAGGAACCAGTATCTGAAAACAAAAGATCATATAGCTTGAAAAATGAGTTATTAAAAGAAAATCACAAAGGTGAGACTAAGGTGGCAGTGGAGATGTATGCTTGCCAGAATTGTTCCTATTTCAGATATATGGCCAAACGACCATCATCATTTTTTTGTAAAAATATGGCATTGTCAAACCCTGCTCTAAAGAATTGTACTTGTAAAATGGTAAATGTGGTATATGCAGAATATATGTCATGTCGGGCATTTTACAAAGCAGAACTACTAGGATATTGAATAGTAGAGTATATAAACACTATTATGTCATGCAAAATAAGACAAGTAGTCAAAGTCAAAGTAAACTTTAATGTCATTCAGACCCACACAGTGTGAGTTAAACAAAATTACGTTGCTTCATTTCCAAGCGCATATATCACATATAACCACAGAGAGCAAGAAGGACATAATAACAGTACAGTAACATATACATATACTAAACAAGACAGAGAAGATCTGAGATAATAACACTGGTAGCAGCCTTCATCAAATATTCCACATGTGGAAAAGCACTTATTGCACAGAGTACACAGATTATACTGAATAGCACAAGTATTTTGTACAGAATGCTCAGTTACTACTGATCACACTTTTAAGGCAGCTTGATGTAGGTATTGCACACGAAGATAGCAGTACTACTGATTTTTCCTGTCACCAGCTGTTTGTTGTAGAATTCTGCAGTCTGATAGCATCTGGGAAGAAGCTCCTACTAAACCTGGAGGACTTACAACACATACTACGGTATCATCTTCCTGAAAATAAGCAGGAAAACAGTCCATGTGTGCAGGGTGTGTGTGTGGTCTCGCATTATTTTTCTGGCTCTGCCAGTACAGTAAACATGCTTTGTACAGACATACTAACAAATGTAAAAAAAATATAAGAAATGCTTGTTCTGTGTTATTGCCTGTATTGAACCGGATATTAAAGGGGGGTGATATAGAAAATCTTTTGGACACCAAGGAATATGAATGTCAGGTATCATTGAATGTTACTGCAGATCATGGACTAAATGATATTTGAATTTTAAATGTGTTTATAAAAGACAGAGTTTAAACGCAAAAACAAGGTATTTATTTTATATAGCAAAAATATTCAGAAGATATTTTAGTAGAAGGTTCATACATGTTACAAAGAAGTTTTTAGGTATTTTGTGCATGAACATTTTTTTAGATGTACATGTTTTTAAATGTTAATGATTATAGCCATGTGACATTTTAGTTGTTATTTAAGTTTGGATGAATACATTTTCTAAAGGTGTTTGATGAAGTCTTTAAGGTTCAAATGAAAGCGATTATTCCTTGCACCAGTCGATAAAATTTTCGACCTTGTTATGCTTGGTTTATTTTTATTTTTATTTCTCCTGTGTGGGACCTTTGCCATTTGTGTTATTAGTTTATAGTTTGGGAATTTTTGATTGAAGTATGAACAGGTAATAAGTGATACATAGAGATATCACTAGGATAATCATCGAGAAAAATCTGGAGAAATCTTTAGGGTTTAATGAAGTATGCTATCTATAATTCAGGTAACTATAGTAAGAAACTGTACATTTAGAAAGAAAGCACCATCCCAAAGTCAAAGCAGTGTGTCATAGTCCTCTCGGAACACTGACATATCCTGTCATGTAATACCTAGCCTTATGCATGAAACCATTCTTTGAAGAGAATCCACAGTTCCTGGGATTTCGAGCATATGTGAATGGCATCTCAAAATGGTCTCTGTCTTTTGTTAATTTCTCCAAATATATTGGGTTTCCTAACACCATGATGAGAATGAACCCCATTCCAAAGTCAGAATACAATTACTATTCATGAAATTAGTATTGATTCATTCTTTGATGTTAGCCAAGATGCTCTTCTCACCACTCAAAATGTGTAGAGAATTGCCTCCTTCCACAGTTCATAGAGGAGTACATATATTGCTAGCATGTTTATGAATGAGTGTAAATTATTTTCATTGGTCCTGCTGCTTCTACTATGAGTGTGACTATATGGGTATCTTTCTTCCACAATGTTCTCATTTCAACTTCCAAATATTAGTATTTTATAACTTTGTGTCTTTCAGTACAAAAGACACTATAATCGCTAGGTGCAGTAATTTCAATGAGTAACACTGTTTTTGTCATTTTTTTTCTTAAACTAGTGTATCTGGTTTTCTTGCAAGTATTTCCTCAACTGTTGATAACAGTGTGATTCCATGTAATACAAACTTCATTTTTGAAAATGCTTTGTGATTCATGGTCCCAGTGGTTCTCAACTGCTTCTATATAGTAATGTTTGCACAATGCCCAATGCAACAGTCTTTCCACATTATTGTGCATTTCAGTATGCAGACCCTTGGAGATGAGTCTATCTGTTGGTTTAAATTCATATCTCCTCAACAATTCATGTGTGAAATGTCTATCAACAAGTCATTGTTCTAGGAGTTTTCAGAAGCACATCATGTGCAGTGTGAAGGGGACAGTACCTCAGGTGCAAAGTATTGGGAGGCATGATCATTAGCACCCAGAATGGCCTTTTCCTTTTTGTTTTTGCTCCTCATGTTGACATGAGTGTATTATTGAGGTGAAGTGGCATTCCAAGCAGGAGCACCATATCCAAGAAGGGATCTTTAGTTTTTTGACCCTCAGCTTAGTGTTGAGGGGTGTCTGATGGAGAGGTGAGCCAGATACAGCTCTGCAAATTTTCTACACATTATTTATGTGGACTTTCCAATTTTCTTTCTTTTCCTTTTGGGCTTTTTATTTACAGTCTTATTTTATGTTTTGGTACTTTCAGTTGCTGCCTGATTCTTATCTACCTCTGGTTTGATTTTCTTACACATCCCTTTTTAAATGCTTTTGCTAATCTAAGCAATGATGACATCATAGACCTTTCTTCACACTTTAGAACTTTCAGTATGTTAGGACCAGTCATGTTCAACAAATATGCGTGCAGTCAAACAAATGCAGACATACACATATAAAGGGTGGCAAAATGGTGATGAAA
This sequence comes from Protopterus annectens, assembly GCF_019279795.1. Taxonomy (NCBI): domain Eukaryota; kingdom Metazoa; phylum Chordata; order Ceratodontiformes; family Protopteridae; genus Protopterus; species Protopterus annectens. Next base: position 580,796,783 of record NC_056725.1, read on the forward strand.
GCTGCACATTTTCAGACATAAACATAGAAGAAAGCTGGAATAAAGGTAAACTAGTTATTAGCCTACCTAAATTAGTAGGGAATGACACAGACCTGACAGAATCTGCATTTGCATCAAAAGCCAATGGCAAAATTGAACTCTTGATAGATTTTAATGCAGTGGTGGCTGGTGACTTCAAATCAAAGTGGGCTGCAGGAGACAGCTGAATTGGCAGGACCAATATGAAGGGGTGTGGACAACCAGAAAGGGGTGGAGCTATGCTCAAAACCATAAAAACTGGGACTTTAATTAAATATGCTGCCCTGGGTGCCAAACCATCATTATGAGAGTCCAATCAAGACAAAATGAAGTGAAGCAGAAAAAAAAATATTTCAGTGCATTGGCTACATGACAGTTTACTTAATATCTAGATGGAATCAAAAGGGTTGTGAGGCATGAAAAAATAAATTATTTTTTAAATACATTACTGGATTACCAGTCAAAATCAACTATAAAAAACAAGCAGCACTCAACTCAAACCACTTCTCCTTGCACTGCAGTTCTAATTATAATTTATATTCCAGCTTTATAAAAGTACTAAGTAACGTGCGGAAAGTATCAATCTCTGTGATACCCCCACTTGTAAAAATGTTTCTTATCCAAAAAAGATCTACTGCCTGAAACAGCTATCTACTTGTTTCATGGGGAAAACATGATTAAAGTAAAAATTAACAGCAAACAAGAAACAAGCTCAAGATAAATTGCTTAAAGGATTACTGCACAGGTTATGGATCACACATAATAGATTGGCATTCTATTTAGTTTACGGGTAAAGCCTGCAAAGATGACTGCAAGTCTCCAACAAATGTAATGAGCTTCTGAAAATACTGTAATCCTGTCCTTTATTACAAATACTGTCATATGCATTTCTTTCACTCCCTAAGGCTTATACATTATCTAGTTATGTAAATATTATCTGCATCGCAACAACAAAAAGGCTTTCAATGTTGGTAATTATTTAACAGTATGCTTATTAAAGCTTACTTGCACCTTACAATCTCAGACAAGCTGACCTGATGGTCATTAAAGTATCGCTACTTAAATAGAGAGCAACAGCCACTGCAACAACATAATAAGCATAAATCAACAGTATAAAAAACAGAACATTCTGCAAAATCAAGGACACATGAAAAGCCACTGTAGTACTTGTGTCTACCTTGGATGGGGGGATACTCTGGACAATAATACTGCATAACTGCTCCTTGCCTTGCTTGGACACATCCAGAGTCACTACATGGGGGAGTGGGGTACAACACGGATGTCACAATTTGAAATGTCTCTGGCTGATGGTGATGGCCCTGACACATTTGTCATACCACTCTACCTCAGAGCAAGAAATCTGGAAAGAACCATAAATAGAAGTGGGACAAAGACCCAAAAATAAGGACAATTTTTAAATATTGCTCTTATAAACTTAGAAATATAATAAAACAGTAGGTCTTGCATTAGTCTAAATTTTCTGAAGGGTATGAAATCTGAAACCCAAATGTTTGTCATTATTTTCTAACTTCAGTCTTTAATGATTTGCCACTAATTTTCCAGAAAGCCACAATTTTATGAAAAACGGACCAAAAATGTCAAGCAAAAATATAAAATAGCCACACAATACAGCTGGGAGCCTGTCACAGAAGGGACACTTTCTTATTATTAGTACTGTTAAGTTGAGCAGCTAACAAAAATAAGAGAATCTACATGCATTTCTGAAATAAAAATGATCTATAATTCTGATCATGATAATTATTTATTAACTGTAAACCCTCCACATTTTCGTCCAAAATTTTGCAGAGGGATTATTAGGGGGAGAGCAACATTTTGAGCCAAAATCAGGGAAAGTTCAGAGGTTTGGATGCTAATTCTATAAAGTGATTTATTTGTGCATACCTATCAACCTCCTAATGCAGGAAATCTGGACAAGGACAAATATATTGGGGGAACATACAAACAGTACTAAAAATTGCTCTTTTTTAATATTAGCCAATTGATAGAATAACAGGTCTTGCTTTAGCATGCATTTTTCTGAATGGTATGAAATCTGAAACTAAGTGTCTGTCATTATTTACTGACTTCATTCTCAAATGATTTGCCAGAAAACCACAAATGTTATGAGGAACAAACCAAACATAAGTAGCAAAAATTATTCATTTTGCAAAACTCTGAACAGTTGAGAGGTATAGTTCAGCCAGGGCTATCTTTGAGTTTGCCACCCTTTCCCCCTTACAAAATCATGGTTGAATGGGGCCTCCTCCCTGCAGCCATTCCAATGTCCCATTACTTAGCTATTTTGCCCCATTTACCATAAACACTGTGATGTGCATACTGCTTTACTTCTAAGATGCTTTGGATTTCATTTAAAAGTCTTATTTTACATTTTACAGCACACACACACTAATAGACATTTGCTAAACAAAGCAATGCAGTCTCACAATGAAAACAGACTTATCATTAAAACTTCTCTTCCCCTTGAAACTCACATTCATTGAAACAGCATTGAAACCCACGTTCAAAGTAAATACATCTGGCCAGTGGCAAATAACGATTAACTTTAGGCTGTTTTCAAATCATAGGCCCCTTGCACACAAAGCATACATGTGTTCTTTGACTCACCTTCCTGATTGTATTAAATTGTATTCCTTGTATAATACAGTACAGTTGTTAGAGGGTATTTTAAATGTATTGGTTTGAACATTTTTCCAGTAAACAATGAAACAAAATGCATGCACCAATAATGACAAAACTGTCCAAATCAGAACATTTCCATCATAATAGTCTACTCAAACTTCTACAATCCACCAGTATCAGTAAAAGTGCACAATCTCTGCAGAAGTAAACATCATCTAAATGAGTTCACATTAAAGAGAACTGTAACTAATGAAGAGGTTGCTGCTAGCAAACAACTTTATGTTTCATTGTTTCATCTACAAATAAAGTGCCTGTTGCCCTTGAGGAATAAATTGCCTATGTTACATTAAAAAATGATATGCTAGTAATATTGTAATAGGGAATGGATGGCAAACTGATAACAGGTTCATAGTTACTTGGTATCTCTGCCAAAGAGGACATTCATAGTATTGCAACAACCATCCCCTTTAAAAGTACAACACAGTACAGTGTCAGCAATGCATCTACATACCATGGGAGTAGAACCCACAGCCTTATGCATCAAAAGCAAATATTCAACATGTTATACTATTAACAATGAAAGCAGACTCAGCATAAGCAGCACTAAACTTATCTTCCCCTGAAGCTCTCAGCTCCTTGTAAAATCCACTCAACACTCAACTATATCTCTTAACTTTGCAGCACAAAAAATCTGGAAAAAAATCAACATTTATTGGGGGGGGGCAAAATCCCCCAAACCAGGGACACATTTTAAACAATGTTGGTATAATCTTGGAACATTGCTAGAATAAAATGCTGTGTTACCACCGTGCATTTCACTGCCAAGTCTTGAACCCAGGACTCTGTGCACTACAGTCAGAGCAACATATCACTATGCCAAATCAGCTGTTTCTTGAAGGGCAGGAAGACTGAAACTTAAATGGCTATCATTTAGTGAATTCAGTTCTCACCGTAGCTCTCAACCTCTTAGCACAAAACACCTGGAAAAAGCCAATAATGGGGGGAATACAGCCCCCAAACATATTCAGTGAATTCAGTTCTAAACATAGCTGTCAACCTCTTAGAACAAAACACCTGGACAAAGCCAATAATGCGGGAATACAGCCCTCAAACATATTCAGTGAATTCAGTTCTTCCCATAGCTCTCAACCTCTTAGCACAAAACACCTGGACAAAGACAATAATTGGAGAATACAGCCCCCAAACATATTCAGTGAATTCAGTTCTCACTATAGATCTCAACTGTTTAGCACAAAACACATGGACAAAGCCAATAATGGGGGAATGCAGCCCTCAAAATAGGGGCAAATTTCAAATATTGATCTTATAAACTTAGAGAATTGCTAGAATAAAAGGTTTTGTGTTACCATGTACTTTCTGAAGAATACGAAGTCTGAAATTCAAATGACTGTCATTATTTAGTGAATTCAAATCCAGAAAACCACAGATTTTATGAGAAACAGAACATAACAAAAATATGAGACAAAAATGTGAATAGTTTTCACAACTGGTGATGGGTAGGGAATTCAGGCTCTTCCTACCTGCACCCAAGGTATTGGGTTTGAGCCTGACTTACTCTCTCTAGCCACCAGGTATATTTAACGGGGGAATTACACACACACACACACACACACACACACACACAGACACACCTGAGTCTGGTATTGCAGCAGCTTCATTCTACAATGTCCCATCTTCCTGCAGCAGCTTCATTCGAAATAATACAAAGTCCATACTTCCCACAAGAGCAGCTTTCCATATGTGCCTGCATACACTGCAGTCTGATCCCCTTCCAGTCTATGTGGTTGTAACCAGATAAACTTCTGGGCATCTGTACTCTGATGCCTTCTCTTCATAATCTGGACTGGTTAAACACCAGTCCAGATTCCCTCATGCATGCGCAGAGTTCTGGGAACTCACCGAGCATGCATGTGCAGAGTTCTGGGACTCACAGCTAATTATTTTATTTCCTTTTTCTTTTATTTTACAGCTGGGGGTGGCTTCCGTCCTGCAGTTCAACAGAATGAGACACCCCTATTTTAATGTTAATCATATTAACTTTTAAGAAAACATATCAGGGAATATCACTTTTAAGAGAAGTCAGGAGCAATATTTCGGTGGGAAACTGAGCTACTGTATTAACAAACTAACTTGTTTCCTTACCATTTTTTTCTGATTCAGACTATACTATTACTTATTGGGTGCAAACTAATGGGGAACCTGCAAAGATTCCTAATCTAAAAGATCAAGGGCTTATAGTCCCTATGATACAGAAAGCCTGGAAGCTCTATCTATTCAGTGTCTTATAGATGTTTAAAGGGAAATCTCTCTTTCATTTATCAGGACAAGAAATCTGAGTGTGTGGGACTTCCTTTATCTCAGCAGTTCCAGTGTCTTCACCAATACTTGAATCAAGAACATAAATCTTCACCAACAGATAAATAAGACATGATGGAAGGACAGGTTTATTACTGAGTACCTCCCAAACATCTACAATAAACTTCCCGAACATGTTAAACAGTGCATCTCACTGTATTCCTTTAAAAATAGACTAGACAACTGGGTGGGTATCCACAAATTTACTGTATCATTACCAAGAAAGGGGTGGGTATTGGTAATGTGTGAATGATGATAAGACTTGGTGGAGTTGGAATATCTATTAATCTATTAGATGCATTCATTAATTGACTATTAGTGCCCTACACTTATTGAAACACATTGTTAAAGATGGTGTGTACCCATATTTGGAGTAAACCACCTAAGGGTAGAGACACATGAAGGACTAGGACATATAGAGGTTTTTACTTGTCAGAGATTTTCTCACCCATCAAAAGATTTTGTGTTGTTTGCTTATTATGTCAAAGAAATTTTCCCATGTAAAAGTTTGCTTTACCACTACCCATAATGATATTAGTTAACATGTCAAAGGGCTATTATTCTATACCATCTGTTATTCCAATGATGGGCTATTATGTGGAACCTCAAACAAAGCCATTACAAGAAAATTAATACCTATGTTTAATTGAGTAGGAATTCTCAAGGCAATGTTAGCATACCAAAATCCATCTCCACTGTCACAGAGGGATAGAGCCCATGTAACCAGAGTTTGGATAGCAGCTCAGGCATCTGTTGGTGCAGGTCAGGAGAGGATGACTTCCTTATTTGGGAGGGGGATAGAGTTGGGCTTTGGTCTTCCAAAGCCAAAGTCCTTTGCAGGAGTGAGGACAATGAAAAGATCGCCCTGGAGTAGTTGTGTCCCCTAAGTTACATAGGTGTACAGGAGCATGAAGTTATACAGGGGGAGTGTAGTGGCTCCTGTGATATCTTCAGTCACTCTTTCCCTGTTCAGGGAAGGAGATGGGGCTTGTCCCATATATCCTCATTACCAGGATGCTGATGAGGGTGTAAAGCAACATCATTAATGCTTCTACGATGCCTCTTCTGCAGAGGTTTCACACCCATTTAGGGTTACCCATTACAGGAGTATGAATGAACTCAAGTCCATCTGGGAGAGACTTGATGATCAGCAGGCATGGAGATGACTACACTTAGAAAATGTAACAGAACAGTGAACCCCATTTCCATCTCAGGTTATGAAGGAAGTTTGCTGTTTTTATCAAACTGCCCAGAACCTCTGTATATCATCTACAAATAGTTGTTTTGTACTGGACGAAAAACATGTTCAATTAAGCAGTTGACAAGGATGAGATAACTGGGAAGCCATACAGCCTATATGAGATTTGCAATTAGAGAGGTACAACAGGAATAATGTGCCAAGTATGGGAAACCAGGTAATAGAGTTTACTTTCAAAGAGCAGAAAATATTCATTATGGCTTAATTTCACGGGGATTGGAACATGTACAACCACTATGTCTGGTCTTTCCATAGAGCAGATTTCTAGGTCCACAGCTGATTAGCACTGACTGCTCTGCTCAGTATCTGCTGTATATGTTCACAACTTGAGGGCAAGGGACTGTTACCCTTGTTCCATCATGTTTCAACTATGGGTATTACAGTTTGATCAAAGTGAGGTCATTGACATAAGCAATAACTACTGAATTGTTATAATTCTCTTCTGTAGTGATCAGCTATCCACTCTAGAACTGCTCGTAGTACCCTTGAAGAGTTTTATGAATTGTCAGTCTGATATACCCCTGTGGTCCTGCTGCCCTATTTTTGCACAAAGTTCTTCTGCAGAAGTTGCTGTGAAGGGGAAACGATTCAAACAAGTTATCAAAGTAAATGCAATGCTTCTTCTCAGTCACGTTCTTCATCAAGTCAATGGCCACACAGTGTACCAGTGTATCCTCAGTTTTATCTCTGTTTCTATCAATGTACAACTGAAATTCATGGATACAGCCAGTGTGGACATCCAGCAACACTGCCATACCTAGTAAGGGTTCCAGGTATGTACTTCCTAAACTAAGCATGTATATGGAATCCAACCATTGCTTCTGTGATGCAAACCTCATGATTCAGATTTGCACCCCATCTAGGATGCTGTTAATATGAGCATCATCTGATATAGGTTATATATGTTGTACCTTCTCATGTCCCTGGTGGTAGCTGGGTTAAAAAGGTTATTGTGCAGAGAAAGTACTGATGATTTTTTAAATAGTCCCATTGCCATGTTGTCAGCTATGGGGAATTATCCATTCAAGTGGTTCATTTGCTGGTGCTTCTGGTCTACGGAACTGAAACTATAAACATATTGATATGTTCAACAAAATATGTACATATTTTTAAAACATATACAGGAGTCCAGGGATCATCAATCCTCTCTGTTGTAGCTTACTTATGTGCACCAAGACAACTGGTTTTGATGCCAGTTATGGTAAACATTTCTTCTGGGAACATCAAATCCATGAATTACAGCTCTGTAGTTTTGACTCAAGATGGTCTGAGAGTCAAAAGAACCCCCAAAAGTCATCAGTTGATAAGACTGTTAGCAGTTTATGCCAATGTATTTATGTGCTGTGCATGTTCAACATGATGAGCTGGGCAAGTTGTGGCACTTTCTGATGGTCTGATATTTGCATGGCTGAAGCGCCATAATTCTTACTGGTGCCATTCACAGTGGGAGTCTCTCTCAGAGTGGGTGTCTCTCTCACAGTGAACTGTTGTTGGAATTGTCTTGATGAATGACAGTCAAGGACTGGAGTCCCTTGCATTACAGACAGTTGCTGATACCCTGTAGAATGGGAAAGTTCCTGCTGATGCCCTATAGTTGAGTGGTGTAGGTACAGTCTAGGTTTGGAACTGGCAGGGTGTAATGGTTGCAAGACTCAGTAGCCTTCAAGTTCATATAATTTCTATGGTTCCTTTAATACATATCTGGCTTAGTCCATGACCTAATATGAAATGGGAAGTAGTATGTAATGAACAGAAAAGAAGCAGGATTAATTACACTGTAAATCTAGAATGGGGGTGTGGGGTCGGGGGTGGCAGTGTTTGATTTAGACTGAGGTTTTTCAGTCCAACAGTGTATATGGTTGCAGTGTACTCTGTTGTTGTATGTTCCTTCAACAGAGTTTACAGCAGCCATATGCACACTCAGATATTTTTACTGATAAATGTTAGTGTATTGCATGTGTGATGGTATATGTGAAATGTGCACAGGCGTGCCTTGTACAGTGCTGCTGTTAGGGAAAACATTTTTGGTAAGGTAATATTTAGGACTTGCGTTGGGAAAGTGGTGGGGTTAGGGTTAGGGTTAGCACATATGAGTAAGGTTGAATGAGGGGCAAGGTGATTTCTGTAACAGTTCTTTTTCAATAAATCCAGGCATCTTTATTGTTATGAATGTTTCTATGGTTTGGAAAATCAAGGAGAGACTAAAGAAAATTCTAAATATAATTATTCTGTTAAAACCAAAGTAAAAAAACTATTCCCAAGATTCACCAAACTCTGCACAGCGTGCAGAAATAGTGCAAGAGCTGCTGCCTGCAATATGGCTGAAGTGCGATCCAGGAATGAGCTCCCGGGACGTGCGCGAGCGCTCCTGTACTATTCCTACACAGACACAGCCCCTGTATGCTAATTACCTCATTTGCTGGTGAAAACCATGCAAATGAGGTGAATTAGTGATCCAGGAAGCAGGCAGGCATCCGTGCAGGAATAGTGTAGACTGCAGAAATGTATTGGGCCAACAACTGAATAAATTTCGGCACACTACAAAATGGAAGCATGACAGCTTGTAAAAACAAATGTATTAGAAGGGTTAGGCATGTCAAAAGCCAAATATATGGCCATAGGCATGAAAATAAGTTGCAAAATTATAAAAATTGACTTTTTATTTTGTTGGCCGTTTAAGCACAGGGCAGCGGTGCGCAAACGGGATCGGCCTGAAAATAATAAAAAAAGCTGGAAATAAGCTTTTAAACCAAAATCATAATTTTGCCATAATAGTCAATGGCATGCATAACACAACAAGACTATGGGATAGTAGTTGCTAAGGAGGAAGGCTCAGTGTCAGTTTTGTAACCATGCATTAGCAGTCAATCCTTTGCAATTGAGGGCAATGATACTGAATCACAGATTTCTCTTCAGTGCTAGCTTGCACCCAACTGCGTAGGTACAGTAATACCATGGTGTAAGCCTAACAGCAAGATGACTTCATAAGGGGGTGTGTCAAGCATGCTGTAAGCTTGTTGGAGCTATGTGGCCCGTATTTGCCCTTAGGTAAGCACAGCTAAGGAAGGGGGTGTGTCTTAAGCTGCCTAGAAGTATTTACATTACCTAAAGAAGTGTGTTTTTAAACAAACAAAAAAAAAAACAGGAAATTGCAACTCCATTCAGATCTCAGCACTGGGTTTGCAGTAGGAAGGTAATCAAGGAGAACTAGCATAGCTGGCAGGTGAAAAGTATCAGAACCCGCCAATTACAGAGGCAGCAACCCAGCCCAGCACACTACTATAAACTATGCAAACTCCTTTTCCTCTGTTTTTTCCCACAAACTCTACACCACCGGTGTACACAAATGGGGAATTTTTACCTAACAAAAGCAACAAAATGATAGGGGCTCCTTTTGCTCTCATAAATCAATATGTGGAAAAGGCTGGGGGTGGGGAGGATGAGAATGTGATGACCAACCAACAGTGAGGAGAAGGAGAAGAGTGTACAGACCCAGGGTAACTTAACAGGGGCTACATGAGCTGGAGATAGTGGAGTGTTATAGGGTGGACAGGGACCTCCTACAGCAAATTGTTGAGCTGTGCCAGCCACGCCTCACACACAGAACCAACAGAGGGGAACCCATTCCAGTGGATACCAAGGTATGTGTAGGCTTAAGAATACTAGGCACAGGTACCTTCCAAAGGCCAACTGGGGATATCATGGGGATCTCACAGGCATCAGCATCCAGGGAACTCCACCAGTTCCTGGATGCCATGTCAGCACAGGCCGGTGAGCACATATATTTCCACAATACCTGTGAGGCGTTGACCAGCAATATGCGTCTTTTCCACCAAATAGCAGAATACCCAGAGGCAGTGGGTGCTATAGACTGCACACATATACACATCAAAGCACCACCCAGTGAGTGGGGTAGGGTCTACATAAACTGCAAGGGCTTTCCCTCCATCATCTGCCAGGTTGTGTGTGATGCCCAGGGCATTAAAATTAATGTGCGTGCTGGCAGTTCTGGAAGCTATCACTACTCCCACATCTGGCATATGATGCAGCTGTACCACAGATTTGCCAATGGGGACATCCCATATGGCCACCTAGTGTGGGATGCTGGTTACGCACTGGAGCCGTGGCTGATGACACCCATCAGGAATGCACACACACCTGAACAAGAAATCCATAATGAGGCACACACAAAAACCAAAATCATAATAGAGCATGTGTTTGGGATGCTGAAGTCATGATTCCAGTGCCTGTACAAATCTGATGGAGCCTTGCAGTACTCTCCAGCTACATGTACCCAAATTGTCCTTGTATGTGCCATGCTACACAATATGATCCTGCGGAAACAGCTGCAGCAGGAACAGCATGGGGCAGGGTCACACAAACCCCCACCATTGCCAAGGCCAGCACAGGCACAGAGTAACTCAGAGGAGGAACAACCTGAGCCTGCCCCTGTAGGCAGAAGGAGGCATGCCCAGTATGCCCAGGCTTTGCAAAGAGGCATCGCATAGCACATACACTGACACGGTAGGACCCCAGGGAATGACACCTCTCTCTGACTCGCACATACAGTAAAAGGGATGCCAAACATCATGCTACCTGTGCTTAGCCATGTATAGGGAGTGAACTATGTGCATCTGACATTGTCAGCCCACCAGCACCATACTCAATACTGGCACACCCACAAGGTAAGTCACTCTCCTTACCAATTGCTGAATGGAGTAGTATGTGCTGCTACTTGTATCTATGGTATGGATGTGAGCATGCAAGGAAATCAGGTGGCTGAATGGGATGGCAGCAGGTGGTAGACACCTATATGGGCAGCATGAAATCCATAACAAACACTGGTGTCAACACAGTAGGCAGTACTAGACAAGGTGACAAATCCCACTGCAGGACATGTGGTGGGCCAAATGTGTGTCCATAGGACACACACATTCATGTCAGTGAGGCTCACATACCCAATAACAGTCTCAGCTGACAGGACAGGTATAGATGACCACAAAGAAAGGCTGTACTAAGGTGACCGATTGATGGCAATGGAGAACAACCCCCCTCTAGACCTACACAGACAGACTACAGCAGGTCAGGCAGTTGGATGTTAGTTCTGAAGGGTAAGAAGTCTGAAACTGAAATGTAGGTGAATAAAACCCAAGATCTGTACTACACTGATATGCCTCTAGTCTGCATAATAGGTCAGAATACAGAATGAAATGGAAGCCAACAGAGTACCTGAAACACCAGTACAGTCAGCAAATGTTTACAGTTGTCAGGTGTGCCCCCCCCCACAATCCTATGTAGACATGTAGTAACATGTACATGTGGGTATAATAACAGTGGAGCACAGATTACCTGAGCTGGCCAAATTAGCAGGATAGATTGCTGCTCGTGCACAATATGCAGGGCTCTGTGTGTTAAGTTGTTGTGTGTTGTATATTGTGTGAAAGTGGTCAGCATGTAGGCATGGAGGGGTTGTGTCCCAGTGTCCTATGGCCAGTACTGTTGATGACAGGGCCAAGTTCTAACAACTGGAGTGCCAAACACAATGCATCCTAGCAAGACCCAATCCAGCAGTAATCCATACTAATTGTTCAGATGTAATGTCTGTCACCATCTGAAAGATGGACATGGCATGAATGTGGTCCCAGACATACACACAGTATACAGGTGGAAGCACCCTAGACAGAGAATCTATAAAATGTTACTGTCAAATGGACACACCTTTGGAATTGTACATACAGGTTAGCAGCACATTAGTTGTCTGGGTAGTATGGAATACTGATGTAGTCTGGCCAATCACTGGCAGACCACTAAAGGCACAGTTATGAAGTACTGAGAAACCGCTGATGTCCCCTCACAACTTAGCATAAGAGGAATGCCCTACATATATCTGTGAGTCAGCTGCAAGAAGCTTCCATAGCACATGTGCACTAAGCTCACCTCACCATCAGCCACAGGTTCATCACAGGTCATACCCCTGCTGTTGGGAATAAGTACAATACAACCCCTACTTCTGTATGAGAATACCCACATAATGCATCATACCAAAGAGGTGTCCCATGCAGGTGTGTCCCTAGCTGTAAGCAGCACCCTGCCAGCATCCACACCAATGGATAATAAGGGCAGAAACTAGTCACAGAATGCACTGACCCGCTACAGATAGCCTGCATCACTACCAAATGCCCTACAGTCCTCTGTCAAAGGCCTGTGTATCACCCATACAACCAATGTATGTTATCTCAGGGAGTCTCAAGTAATGACATAACACATTCCATAGAACACAAATGCAAGGCCATGTCGACAAATCCCAGTAGCATGTCCACCATATCCTACTGCATGAACTGTAGACCAACCTCTAAATACTGCTGGGATGAAGGTATAACTATAGGGATACTTATCAGATATCGCTCAAATTATTTTAGGAAAAGGATAGAATAGCAGAGTGGGCGGGTGTATAAGCATGGACGTCATGGAGTGTGTGAAGTCTGAAACTCTGATGTGTGCCCATACTACCCCTGCCTGTAAGCCCAGGAATGGGTGGCTACAAACCTACTCGTAAACCACAGTGTGAAGGGGAAGTGACCAGATATATGAACCCTGCCTCTAGGTAACCTGTGTGAATCTGTACAGCTGAGAGGTATGGCCACAGCAGGATATATCCATTCTGTCACCTCGATAGATGTACAAGCATGGGATCCTCAGCCGCCACAGTACCAAGGTGCTGGACCATTTACACAGACTCATCAGCAAGTGTCTGCAGCTCTCCCTCCAGAATGGCATGATTGTGCAATAATATGTAGGCTGCAGACCAGAATACTGAACACAGCTTCATTCATCTTGTATTCCCCACAAAATTACTGAGAGCACATATGCGTATCTGCAAGTAGTTGATGACATAATACGTCACAGTGTAAAACAGTACATATGTCTGAATATCTCTGCTAACACCAAAACCATGTAGCAGAAGCAGCACAGACACAATTAGTTACAGTATCCCACAACCCTTTGCCCATTGTGACTCCATATTGTCAACCTATCTATAGATATCCTGCAGAAACAGGTTGCTAGCTGTAGGTGTAGAACACAAGTGCCTGCACTGAAGTACAACCTACCTGGAATGGATTCACACATTCAACAGGTCATACTGGACATGCTCCCACACTTACAGAAACAAAGCCCATGTCTGGCAACAACAGTGAACTATACATATCTGTCAGTCACAGATGTCTGTGCACACACACCACATTGCACACCAATCATGCTTTGCACACACATCAGATGGGAATACACCCATATATTCAAGGGCAACACACTGTAATAGGTCAAACATACACAAACAGAGATGTGGGAAAGACAGAGACAGACAGTGACAAAGAGCTTCCCATCATGAGGCCTGTCTCACCCACCACACATCCAATTGGCCAATATCACATGATGTGCCAATGTCTATCACTGTAGACATTTGCTTCTTGTAGCCCTCAGCATTACAGTGTCTGTGGTGCTTGTGATAACTGTGTAATATGACAGTACAAATCATTATTAATCTAGCAGTTGTATACACAGTCCTGTCAAATGTAAAGTTGTGTGTGACTGAGTGTTGTCTGTGTGTTTCCAGAGGAATGTTTTTGGCCCATTCACACACACTGCACTCTCCATTGCCCTAGTTTAGCCAGCCTGCTGATGTCAGTCACATTGAAATACCCCCTTGAACAAGGAAGCTTCCTATAAGCTATGTGGTATATGCAATAACTGTGTAAGGCTATAGTGTGATGGACTAGTTAGGTAGGAGTTCTAATCCCAGACATGGCAATGGTGAAACTGTGTGTGTGTGTGTGTGTGTGTGTGTGTGTGTGTGTGTGTGTGTGTGTGTGTGTGTGTGTGTGTGTGTGTGTGTGTAGGGATCATTCACCAGTCACTACACCTTCCATTGCCCTACTTTAGCAAGCCTGCTGATGTCAGTCACCTTGAAATACCTCCTTGGACAACATTCAGCCCTATAAGTTCTGTGGCGTGTGCAATAACTGCATAATGCTGTAGTATGATGTACTAGCTAGGTAGGAGGTCTAATCTCAGACATGACAACTGTGAAACCTGTGTGTGTATGGATCAATGCTTTTGAGGCCATTCACAGTCATTACACCTTCTAATCCCCTACTTTAGTAAGCCTGCTGGTGTCAGTCATCTTGAAATACCTCCTTGGACAAGTTTCAGCCCTGTAATCTCTGTGGCACTTGCAATAACTGCATAATGCTATAGTGTGACTTTTCTAGTTAAGTAAGAGTTTTAATCCCAGACATGGTGACTGTGAAGCGTGTGTAGGGATCAATGATTTTGGGGCCTTTCATAGACACTACACCTCCTATTGCCCTACTTTAGCAAGGCTACTGATGTCATTCACCTTGAAATACACCTTTGGATAAGGACTAGTCCTATAAGCTGCGTGGCACATGCAATAACTGCATAATGCTATTGTGTGATGTACTAGTTAGGTAGGAGGTCTAATCCCAGACATGGCAACTGTGAAACTGTGTTTGTGTGTGTAAGGATCAATGATTTTTTGGCCATTCATAGACACTACACCTCCCATTGCCCTACTTTAGCAAGGCTGCTGATGTCATTCTCCTTGAAATACACCTTTGAATAAAGCTTAGCCCTATAGGCTCTGTGGCACTGGCAATAAGCACATAATGCTCTAGTGTAATGGACTAATTAGGTAGGAGTTCTAATCCCAAACATGGCAATTGTGAAACTGTGTCTATGTGTGTGTGTGTGTGTGTGTGTGTGTGTGTGTGTGTGTGTGTGTGTAGGGATCAAGCACTTTTGAGGCCATTCACAGTGTCTACACTTTCCATTGTACTACTTTAGCAACCCTGCTGATGTCAGTCACCTTGAAATACCTCCTTGGACAAAATTCAGTCCTGTATGCTATGTGGCACATGCAATAACTGCATAATGCTACAGTATGATGTACTAGCTAGGTAGGAGTTCTAATCTCAGCCATGGCAATTGTGAAATCCTGTGTTTGTGTTTGTAGGAATCAATGCTTTTGAGGCCATTCACAGTCAGTACACCTTCCATTCCCCTACTTTAGCAAGCCTGCTGATGTCAGTCACCTTGAAATGCCTCTTTGGACAAAATTCAGCCCTGTAATTTCTGTGGTGCACGCAATAGCTGTGTAATGCTATGGTGTAATGTTCTAATTAGGTAGGAGTTCTAATCCCAGACATGGCAACTGTAAAACTGTTTGTGTGTGAAGGGATCCATGCTTTTGAGGACATTCATAGACACTACACCTCCTATTGCCCTACTTTAGCAAGGCTGCTGATGTCATTCACCTTGAAATACACCTTTGGATAAGGGCTAGCCCTGTAAGCTGTGTGGCATGTGCAATAACTGCATAATGCAATAGTGTAATGTACTAGTTAGATAGGAGTTCTAATCCTAGACATGGCAACTGTAAAACTGCATTTGTGTGTGTAGGGATCAATGCTTTTGAGGACATTCATAGACACTGCACCTCCCATTGCTCTACTTTAGCAAGACCATCTGATGTAATTCACCTTGGAATACACTTTTGGATAAAGGCTATCCCAATAAGCTCCATGGCATGTGGAATAACTGCATAATGCTATAGTATAATGTACTACTTAGGTTGGAGTTCTATTCCCAGACATGGCAACTGTAAAACTCTGTGTGTTCGCATGCATGTGTGTAGAGAGTAATGCTTTTAAGGCCATTCACAGTCACTACAGCTCCCATTGCCCTACTTTAACAAGCCTGCTGTCAGTCACCTTGAAATACCTCCTTGGACAAGATTCAGCCCTGTAAGCTCCATGGCACATGCAATAACTGAGTAATGCATTAGTGTGCTATACTAGTTAAGTTGGAGTTTTAATCTCAGACATGGCAACTGTGGAACTCTGTGTGTGTAGAGAGTAATGCTTTTGAGGTCATTCACAGTCACTACACCTTCTATTGCCCTACTTTATCAAGCCTGCTGATGTCATTGATCTTAAAATATACCTTTGGAGAAAGGCTAGCCCTATAAGCTCAGTGGTGTGTGCCATAAATGCGGAACAATGTAGTACCAATAATTACACAGCTATGGGTTTGAATCTCATCTGTGGCAAGTTTTTCTGTGTGTACCTCAAAGATTTTGTCCCTATTTACAGCCAGTACACATCTCAAAGCCTGACTTTAGCAGTCTTGCAGATATCATCCACCTTACAAGTATATGTTGTGAAGTCTATACCATGTTAGATCAGTGGTGCATGTGGTAAATGTATAACCATAATGGTCCGTAAAGGTTGTTAGACAGAAGTTTGAACCTCACCCCTGGCAAATGTGTGGTTAGGGTAAAATTATTTTTTGGATCTCTCACCCACTATATCACCCAATGCCAGTACTTACAAGGGCTGGTGATATTTCTTACCTTAGAAGTACCTTGGGAAAACATCCATCCAATAAGCTGCATGGTGCATGCAATGAATGTGGTGCACTCTAGGAGCAATACATAGCTAGGTAGGGGGATGAATCTCAGTACTGGCAAGTGTATGTGTGTTTGTCATCAGTTTCCTGTGTGGAGGTTGCTGTGATTGTGTCATGACATGATGCATTATGGGTGGGTTTTGCTAAATTATTATATTGAGGACCTACTATACGTCACAATGTCCACCTTAAAAGGACAACAGATGTCAAACAGTAGAGCGGTTAGTGTAGACAATCCATAGCCCTACATGTGACATTATGGATTGGTGAACAATATAGGCAACCCTTGTATTACTCAGAGAACACTCTCCACCCATGTCTCATACATAAACACATTTGGCTAGGCAACAACCACTATACTGGTAGTTTCCACAGATAGTAATCATGGTGTGATTGCAGTGGACTACATGCCTGTTGACAACAACACTGCCACTGACATCATAATGTACTGTGATGTGTAACATCTCCTGACTGTGTGTTATCCATCAAGTAAAAGGACATGGCACCCTGTTCCATCCTGCAATTGTAAAATAATTGCTTACAGTGATCCTTTGTTATGTTCCCCACCGGATGCCTGCAACAACTGTAGCCTACAAATGTAACTCACAAAGGGAATACCATGCCATATACACATGCCCTGTATGGACAGATGCCACTAACTCCATTGAATACCTGTATCATGATGTCAATGTAAGTGCAGGCACAACCTCAGTTCCATAGCCAGGTCTCACCTCATGAGGCAAGAAATGCACCATCAGATGATAACAATCTGTCAACAGAACATGCCCCAGAGACCCCAAGTACACTTCCACATGTCACAGAACATGCATGTGGAACATGTGCACAACCCAGACACTGTCCATGTTATGGAATATAGATCACATACATGACAAGGACTGCACAGCACTGGCCACCCACAATAGTAACCCAGATGAGTGGATGGTGAATACAATACCCACCTGTGTGGGCCAATTCAGACACTACACCCCTGTGCCACACTGCAGACCATTGTCATGTGACAGGATGCCAAGATATTCCCTTTGCATAGCCTTGTACAGCCTTCTGGCACAGTCAACAACTACACACCTGTGAAGCAATAAACTCATGAATGTCAGTACTGGCAAGTGTGTGTGTGTGTGTGTGTGTGTGTGTGTGTGTGTGTGTGTGTGTGTGTGTGTGTGTGTGTGTGTGTGTGTGTGTGTGTGTGTGTGTGTGTGTGTGTGTGTGTGTGTGTGTGTGTGTATAGATTAATGATTTTGAAGCCATTCACACTCACTACACTTCCCATTGCCCTACTGTAGCACTCCTTCTGATGTCAGTCACCTTGAAATAACCCTTTGGCCATATACCAGCCTGATAAGCTCTGTGGCACATGTGATAACCACATAATACTGTAGTGTAGCAAGCTAGTTAGGTAGGAGTTCTAATCCTGACCCTACCAACTATGATAATGTGTGTGATTCCCTGAGAGAGTGTCGTTGTGTCTTCCTTGACACCTGCTTTTGTGGACAGCCACATGCAATACACTTCCCTTATCCTTCCTTTATCACTGTTGCTGATGTCACTCACCTTCAAAGATACCATTCAACAACTCTTTAACATGTAAGCTCCGTGGTGCGTGTAATAACTGCATAACAATATAATAGCAGTACATAGGTAGGGGTTTGAAACTCAGTACTGGTAAGTGTGTGTTATCAGTGTTCTGTGTGGGTGTTGGGGTGATTGTGGAATGACAGGGTCCATTTCAGTGTAGGTTCTGCCATATCATTATATTAACGAGCTACATGCCCCATTGTCAACATTAACAAGCCAACATTTTCCAAACATTGTAGAGATTTTCATTGACAATCCTCAGCCAAAAATGTGTAGAGCCATGTGCAATTACCATGTGACAGTATGGATTAGTACACAGTATAGGCAACCGTTATAATGCCCAGATACCATTCACCACCCATGGATCATACACAAACATGCTTGGCTCTTACTATCCTACTCCCTTCCTTTCTTACTTTGTCTCTGTCTCTCTCTCTCTCACTCCCTCTCTGGTGGATGTGGAAAAGTACACCTGCTTTTCTTAGGCAGCAGCTTGAGTTTTGTAAATGATGCTCATGATCAGCTTATGGCCTGTGCACGAATTGCAGTTCCCCACTAGCTGATTGCATGTGGAACAGCTGTGGTATCATTTCTATAACCAATTGCATGGAAACATGCTCCTATAACTAAGCACTTCACGTGGGCGTTGGCCCTTTTCCTTCACTGTGAGAAGGACTTCATGTGGGTGCTTGACAAACAGCATCACAGAGGGTAGTTGGATATACCTCTTACAACATACGCTGTGGAGACAGGCCAGCAAACAGGAGGGGGATGTTCCAGACATGAGGACAGAATGTAAGTATTGCTCTTCTACATTTGAAGTACACATGTAAACATGCCCCATACACCCCAGGTACACTTCCACCTGTCACAGAACATGCATGTGGGACATGTGCACAACCCAGATCTTGTCCATGTTATGGAATATAGAACACATACATGGCAAGCATTGCACAGCACTGGCCACCCACAAGAGTAACCCAGATGAGTGGATGGTGAATACAATAGCCACCTGTGTGGGCCAATCCACAGACTACACCCTTTGCCGGGTTCCTATTACAAGACCTAAGATGCATTCTTTCGAATGCATCTTGGTCAAACTGAAAAGACTGAAAAGGGAAAATATTGAAGTGGCTTTTAAGCAAAATCTTTCCCTGGGAAAGAATTCACTTCTCTGCTTTGTTACTTTGCCATTTTCGGCACTGTAGTGCAATCTCAGAGTTGGTATATTTAAGTAGGGGGGTGGGGGGCACAGCCCCCCACATTGGGGGATGGGGGGCAAAGCTCCCCACTTAATGTAATGTTTAAAATGTTTCCTTTTTTTTTTGTTGGAACAGTGATATTTTTTCCCTTGGAAAAAAAAAATCACTGTTCTGACAGTTCAACATTGTAAGCTTTCACTTACATAGGGTTGATTAATCACAGTTCACTTTTTTAAGCATTTGGTGATGTAATATAGAACCCCCCCCCTTTGCCTAGCCTTGTACAGCTTTCTGGCACCGTCAACTACTACACACCTGTGAAGCAATGAACCCATGCATGTCAGTACTGGCAAATCTGTGTCTGTGTGTGGAGATTAATGATTTGGAAGCCATTCATACTCACTACACCTCTTATAGCCCTACTGTAGCATGCCTCCAGATGTCAGTCACCTTGATGTACCCTTTGCCCAAATTTCAGCCTGATAACCTCTGTGGTGCATGTGATACCTGTGTCATACTGTAGTGTAGCAAGCTAGTTAGTTAGGAAACATAATCCTGACCCTGCCAACTGTAATAATGTGTGTGAGTCCCTGGAAGAGTGTGGTTGTACCTTTCTTGACAACTGTTTTTTGTGGACAGGCACATGTACTACACTTACCTTATCCCTCATTTATCACTGTTGCTGATGTCACTCACTTTCAAAGATACCTTTGGACATCTCTCCAGCATGTAATCTCTGTGGCGCATGCAATGATTGCATAAAATTGTAATAGCAATACATAGTCAGGCCGGTGTTTGAAACCCCATCCTGGTAAGTGTGTGACACAAACATGCTTACCTCTTACTCTTCTACCCCCTTACGTTGTCTCTGTCTGTCTCTCTCACTCCCTCTATGGTGGATGTAGAAAAGTACACCTGCTTTGCTTAGGCAGCAGCTTGTGTTTTGTAAGTGATGCTCATGATCAGCAGTCCCCCCACTGATTTTATGTGGAATAGCTGCGGTATCATTCCCTTAGCAAATTGCATGGAAATACATTCCTATAACTAAGAACATCATGTGGGTGTTGGCCTTTTTTATTCACTGTGAGCAGGACTTCATGTCGGTGTTTGGCAAACAGCATCACAGAGGGTAGTGGGATATACCTCTTACAACATATACTGTGGAGACAAGCCAACAAACAGCAGGGGGATGTTCCAGACATGAGGACAGAATGTAAGCCTTGCTCTTCTACATTTGAAGTAATGTTGTTTAACAGGGTTTGTGTGGATATGGCTGGTCTACATTGTTTAATATCTGTCATGACAGTGTTATGTGGTTGAGGAAACTTTCACCTGTAAGGCTATCTGCAGACTGGCCAGTGTTTGGAGTCTTGCATGTGTTGTGTTACTCACACATGTCCTATCTTCAGAAATGCAGTAGCATATTCTGAGGATTGCAGTCAGTACATGGTGACAGCCACGTGAGTTACTGACTTCATAGCCCTCGGAAGACATTTGTCACAACAAACCCTGTTACACCAGTGAATGTATGAGTTTATCTCAGCAACATGTCAAAATTGGCTCTGTGTTTGTGCCTCCAGCCACAACTCAGTCAACCTTTGTACATATGTCATGCAGTAAGAGGTGCATATGTTCAGTACATCATTATTTACTGATATCATACCTGATAACAATCCAGTGAGATATCAGACTGCTAGACATGTTATGTATAGTTGGGCTTATATTTGAGGAGAAAACCTGGACATTCTGTTGTAGGGTGTACAGTAGTGAGGTCTGTGTACTTATGGTGATTGTTGGCAGAGTGTGTATTGTGAATATGTACCTTGGCCTGTGTACAGACTGTGGTAGATGTCATTGTTCTTGGTCCTGTTTTATCTGAGGTTGCATGCTGCTCCAGTGTATGGTACCCTATCGGCGTACATGTTTGTAGGGCCAGACCGACACATGTCCCATACCACAGTCAGGCATCGGAATACACTGTATTGGCCCAGTATATGTAGGGTTAGTGTGTGAGTGACACATATGAGGATGGTGTTGATCACACAGTCCATTTACTGTGATATTAAGCACGTTTATCATATGTGACTGTGGCTGTGTTCAGACTGGTTGTGGATATGCACTTTCACACAGGTGTCTGTTACTCCATGCTGTTACATGCCTATAGAGCCTGCTATATTTGCAGGTACATGTGTATTCCCGCATAAGAAATGTAGGCCAGTGTTGTGGCAGTTTGCCTTTAGTTTGCACAGTGCTTTGTGACATGCCTAGCAGCTCAATGTATTTACCCAGTGTGATATTTCTGACAAAGCAGTGGGGTGCTGTACAGATGTATGTCACTAATTAGTGAGTAGTATTTGGGCTTGTGACCTCTACTTCTCAGATTATTATGTGTCAGGACTGATAGGAGTGTGTGAATGCATAAACTGTGTGAGCTTATCTATTCCAGTATTTTATGATATCCCCATTTAGATGGATGTAAACATCCACTTTGTCAGGCTTGGTCCACACGTCTTGCACTAAGGGGTTCTGTGTATACCTCTGGACTGACCAGAGTGTGTCAGACTGTCTACATTTATTGGTCATATCTCTGCTGTATTCCACAGGATCATTACTGTGATTTCTGTGGTACTGGACTATGATGATCTTATAATGTAGATGTACATGTCAGTATCAGATGTGACTTCCCACACAACATTTCTGTTAAGACAACCCCTATTACAGTACCAAAAGTCTACATTTATACCTGCAATACTTACATGACACCCCCTTGCACTAAGAGGTTGTGACTATTGGTGCTGAGGCATAACTCCACTTCATGTTATGGACATGTTATACATATATGTGTAGATATGTATATATATATATATATATATATATATATATATATATATATATATGTGTGTGTGTGTGTGTGTGTGTGTGTGTGTGTGTCTAGGACTATTCACTGAAAGCACATTTCACCGAAAGTCAAATGACTGTGCACAAATCACTGAAAGCTCAATTCACTGAAAACACAATTCACTGAAACACATTTCACTGAAAGCTATATATGGTCTTTTTCCCACTGTAGTGCGACCCTGGAGTCAAACAAGTTAGCCGCGGTGGTGCAGTGGTAGCGTTATCACCTCACAGCAAGAGGTTCTCCCATTTGATTCTCGGCTGGAGCGCCTTCTGTGTGGAATCTGCATGTCCTCCCCACGGTCGAGTGGCATTCGAAAGAAAGGCGTGAATGGGCATGCCTTCATTGAAGGTTGGGCGTCCAGCTGGCACCTCAGCACCGTAAAAATCTACTTGCCAATTGTTAGCGGACCGGAGTTCCGCTGTAGTGATCCCTAACTGGGAAAAGCCAAAAGAAACAGAAGAAGATGAAGAAGAAGTGCGACCCTGGAGTTAGTATATATAGTAAGGTGGGGTTGGGGGGCACAGCCCCGCACATTGGGGATGTGGGGGGCATAGACCCCCCACATAATTTGGATATATATTATGTTTAGAAAAGAGTAATTTATTGGAATTGAGAGTATCCGTGTATATAGTTCAAAATATTTAAAATAGGTGTGCCCTCCACACCCACTTACTATATATATATATATATATATATATATATATATATATATATATATATATATATATATATATATATATATATATATATCTATATATATATATATATATATATATATATATATATATATATACACACACATACTAACTCCAGGGTCACACTACAGTCAAATGTGTTTCAGTGAAATGTGCTTTCAGTGAATAGTCCTAGACCCACACACACACACACACACACATATATATATATATATAAAACACATCTATTTAGATATATAAACATACACCTATACATATGTATACATACATACATATGTATGTATATATGTATATATATATATATATATATATATATATATATATATATATATATATATATATAGATAGATAGATAGATATATACATACATACACACATACATATATATTTTATTTATTTTTGTTTTACATTTGTTGACCGGGATAGTCCGACTGGATACATGTCCATTTTCAGCAGAGGCCCAGGGACATAAACTCCAGTCATAAATACAAGACTACTTCAGATTTAGAATAAGTAAACATTGTACAGATTCCTTACAGTTATACATTCAATAAATGGTAATGCACATCACTCAGTCAACCCATTATGTCAGTATTTTAGTACAGAATTACATTCAGAATGTAAAAACACATCAGTCAGTCATGTATATTAATACCATACTAGTAGGATATTGTAACAAAATGTCCTCACTTGGCATAGTTGAGGGGGAAGGAGTTAATCGGGAGTAGAGCAGGGACATAGCCATCATGTTTTGAAGTACTGTATAAGACTTTTCTTAAATTGAGCTAGAGATAGATTATAGGTTAGGTCGGTGGGAATTGAGTTCCATATTTTACAAACAGAGTTAGCAAACAGAGAGTCCCTGGCTGAGTTGTTAGTTTTGAAGGTATATTCTAACATTTTGTTGTATGATTGAAGGGTTTTGCGGTTCTGGTAGGGGGTGATAAGGTTTCTAAGTACTGGTGTATGTTCAGGCTGGTAAAGGGTCTTAAAGGGGACTACTAGTTGCTTGATCTGTAGTAGGTTGGGTAATTCCAGCCACCCTAGTTGTTTGAGGTTAAGACAGTGGTGTGTCCTTTAGGCTGACCCACTGGCAAATATAGCAATTTGAATATAGCAGCTCGAGAGTTTGTTCAGGTCAGTGTTACTCAAGTTAGTGAATAAAGAGGGTGCATAAAGGAGAGTGGAGAGTAGATGAATACGGGTAGTAACAGTCCTAGCTAGTGGAGTTAGGAAGGGTGTAATCTTGTATAGTGAGACAAGTTTTTTATTTACTGCTTTAATAGTATGGTTAATGTGCAAGTCATACTTAAGGTTATTTTCTATTATTACACCTAGGAGCTTGATAGAGAGATCCTGTGAAATTATGGTGCCATTGTTCGATTTTATGGTGAAGCTTGGTATGGCAGACCTGCAAGTAGGGGAGAACAGCAGCAGCTTAGTTTTATTTGGATTTATATGCATACACACACACACACACACACACACACACACACACACACACACACACACACACACACACATATATATATATATATATATATATATATATATATATATATATATATGACCATATATATAAAGCAATATACAGATATATATAAATACATATATATAAATATATATGTGCATATACATGTATAAATATATCTACATATGTATATACATATCCATATCCTGATGTGTAAATATGACTGTTGCATATACCTTCCCAGATGTATCACACAGTACTTATCTGATATGTGTATATTTAGATACAAACACATAATTGATTCAACAGTAATATCACTAATAAGTACTACACAATTGTAGAAGTCAAAGCAGTTGTTCAATACTATTCACTATGTCAACTGACAGATATATTGGATAAACAACAACCATCTTCACAGCTGTGATGGCTTAGTGGTTAACTGCTGTGAGTATAGTCTACAGGGTCCTGGGTCCAAGGGCTGTTTATTTTGTTGACGGGCAGAACAAGGGCTGTTGGATACAGAGTGGTTAAGGCAGTTTTTATCAGCTTTAAGTGGGTTTGTGTGACGGTAAGCGCTGTCAAAGTATGGTTAAACGTATAGGCGCTTAGACCGTTTCAACTTCTCTTACCAGTGCGCACATCTGCCTAGCATTTATATTGCAGCAATGCTGAAACCTGCTAAGCATGGCTCAGCCCTAGTAACCAGTGATCACATTCCAGTCTGATAAAACAGCCGGGTAATTACATCTTTAATAAGTGTATTTAATTTCATGTGCATGACGTGCCTCTATGTGCTGTCATTAAAGTAGCAAGGGGTGTGAGTCTACTGTCTGGGATACCTGAGTTTATATAGCTTGTACAACACTCTTTTCTGTTTGAATGTGTTACATACATGTGTAGTATCCCAGGTTATATGCAGTCACACTGGCATGCAGTGTATCATTACATTACTACTGTTGAGGGTGCTTTCCCAAGTAACAGTAGATTGTAGATTGTAGTACTGGAACCAAACACCCCTGCATGCATAGATGGTCTCTGAGTCTTCACTGTCATGTTCTTGGTGTGTCAGCTGTGTGTCATTAAGTATTTCCTACTGGATATTGATCTGACATGTGGATATTAACTGTAGACTACTGTGTGTATAGGATATGTCAATGAGGGCTGCTGTTATGTAGTAATGGCATACCTATCAGTGTCAGACGTCTGTCTCTCAACACATTCATCCTAATGCATAACCATTTGGCTAGCTGATGTCTGTCTGTCCTCTGTACAGATATGCAGATGTCAGGTATCCATCTTGGCTGCTTATAGGCAATCTATGCTTGAGTGACACTGACATGTCTGCCCTGCTGTGTTATGAATGCCACAGCTAGGAATCCTCACCCTGTATGCACCACATGCCATGGATACCTCAACTACACTATCACAGTCAACAGAGCATGCTTGGGTACAGGTCTCCAAGACAGACATTGACCATGTTATTTAATACATGCTGCATGCATGTCAATTGGAGCATTTAACTCTCACCCTGAGAATCACAGCCATGGTATCAGTTGATAGGTGGCCTGCTGGCAAATGGCAGGTGGCATGATACCACTGTACCCACATCCCTACTCTTCCCATCTCTCCACGGACAATATCCTTGTACACACCTATGAATACCTGCACCTATGGACCCCAGTACTGACAAATGTGTCAGTGTGCATTACTGAGAATAATAGTGTCTGTGTGTTTGTAAACCTGTAGTTGATAACTCCCTGACGACCTTCACTCCCACTGCACCCCCCACTGCCATAGTTAGAAAGGGCTGCTGCTGTAATGGACATTACATGTACCTTGCTACAATCTTCACCCTATGGGCTACCTGGAGCTTGCAGTACCAGCACAATACTGTTGTATAAATGGGTATATAGGCATGGGTTACCCTCTGAGTCCTGGCAAGTGTGTGTATGTGTGCAAGTGTGTATATTTGTAGTATACAGCATTCTGAGGCCACATTCTCCTAATACAATACACCTTGCCACACAGTATAAGGGATAGTGATGTTGCTGATCGTAGGAGAGCCATTACAAAGCATTACCCTACTATCCCTGTGGCATTTGCAATAGATGCATATCCCTGTAGTAACACTCTTGAGATAGAAAAGGGGTTGCATTGCAGTCCTGGTCAATGTGTGATGGTGGGTATGTCAAAGTACAATCATGGGTTTCAGTGAGTACAATATCCAATGTGGGGTGTGGGTGTTGGGTATACTGTCTTTATGCCATGGTACCCCCAGTACATGTCCCAAGGTCCACTGTATGGGGACCACTGTCACCATCAACCATACAGGTAACTGATTACACTATCCAGCCCAATGATGCATGTGCTGTGTGCAACTTATCTGTAACAGAATGGACACACTGACAAGGTAGTTAACACTGAAAAACCCAGGTCTCTCTGATGTGTGTATGACGGTTATGTGTTTGTCAATGTGTATATGACAGTATGTCACACTATGTATTGTTCATAAGCATCCAGTACATCTCCTATTACCATAGGTTCATAGGTTGGTACTAGGCTATTGGCCCTAGGGCCTATACAGGCCTAGCCATAACAATTCCCTGGATATTTCTTTCCACAATATTTACTTCTCTGTACCCCATCTAGCAGGGTGACTGACATGATCCCTGGGATGAATTTCCTATCTCCCATCCAATCATCAAGGTTCCTTTTGAAGAGGGCCAAAGAGGCGCTCTGCTTGACATGTATGGGCAGTCTATTCCAGAGTCTGGGGTGTCTCTGGGTCAGGAACCTATACCTCCAGCATGTTTTGTTGATTGTAATGACAAGGTTTAGATCCCTGGAGCATGTGGCTCTGAGGGATTGGTATTTCTTTAAGTGTAGCATGTCCAACAGCTCTGGGTTTAACATGGCCTTGTATGTTAAGCAGAGATTGCATCTGAGTAGACGATATGTGACAGATCATAGCTGGCGTTTTATTAGATGGTCAGCATTGGGCATCTGCTTTAGGCCTGTGATTCTTTTAGTGAGGTATTTCTGCGGCCTTTCTAGTTGTTGCAGATGTCTTGAAAGGGACATACCAAACGGGGCATTGTGTTCTATAATGGGTCTAATGAGGGGTGAGTACAGTAGGACAATGACCTCCTTCTTTCTGGATGAAAAGCCCTTAGTAATGGTGTACCACATAGAAGGATTTCCTGACTGTTGTGGTGATGTGGTTATTGAAGGTGAGACCACTGTCCACCTGTGACCCTAAGTCTCTTATCACGCTTTCAGGGTTTACTGTACTGCCACCTATGTGGTAATTCATGGGTACATGTTTTTTTTCCCACAGGGGATAACTAAACATTTCTTGGCATTGAGCTTGAGCCCATAGCTCTGGCACCAAGCATCTGTTTCTGAAAGGCCCTTTTGTAGAATACCCACACCATTTAAGGATTCAATAATGGCTCCCAGTTTGCAGTTATCTGCCAACGTTGTTAGCCATAGTCTCTTAGTGTTGGCCATTACTTCAGAGAAGTAGATGCCAAACAAGAGCGGTCCCTGGACTGAACCCTGAGGTACTCCACTTGTCACTTGTCTGGAGCTGGGTTTGGAGTAAGGCTACATTTACAGTGTGGGTTCTGTCAGTAAGCCAGTTGGCAACCCATCGAGTGATGTAGGGATTAATGCCCAGCTTACTAAGTTTATCTATGCTTCCAGAATGGCGGATGGTGTTGAATGCCTTGGCGAGGTCCAGATAAGCTGTGTGGGTCTCCTTAACCTCGTCCACAGCTCTGGAGACTGATTCAAAAAAGTCAATCAGGGTCAGAAGACAAGGTCAACCCTTCACGAACCCAAACTGGGTGGAGTCCAGTGTTTGAAGGTTGCCACTGTCTTTGTTTATAAGTTCTGTGATAATACGTTTCATGGCCTTGCATATCAGGCTCGTCAGACTGATGGGGCGGTAGTTCCCAGGATCCAAGGAGGAGCCCCCTCTTGTGGAGTAGGATAACTGTAGCTGTGTGCCACTCAGTGGGCACGAAGCCTGATGTGAGGCTATGATTAAACATGACACTTAGTTGAGGTGCCAGTTCATTTTGTAGTTCATGTAGTACAAATCCCGGGATGTCATCTGGTCCCATGGATGCTGTATTCTTAGCTTTGAAGGGTGCATTTTTTACCAGTGTGGCCATTATTACCATAATTTGGCAATCTTTCTGTATTGAGACAGGCCCTTTAGGGGTGAGGGGGGGGTGTGAAGTTGGCACTGAATCAATCTGCCAAGATATTGGCAATATCCTTGGGATCAGTATATTTAATGCCATCTGTTGTACCTCAGAGCAGATCCGAGCATTTCCATTTAGATTCTTGACATAGCTATACCGTACAAGGCCCGGTGATGTTCTTCACTTAACATGTAACCTGGAACACACCTCATCCTAAAAGCTGATTGGTGTGTGCAATTAAGGCCACACATATTAGCAGCACTAAGTACCTAGGTAGGGGTTCTAGTCCCAGTGTTGCCAAGTAAGAGTGTGTGTGTATGTGAAGGGATCTACTTCAGTTTGCAGAATATACATGTAACAGGAGGTCATCTGTCTGAGAACTAACTGGCAAATGCTAACATTTCACAGGTATCATCTTGTGGAAATTCATTCCATCAAAACTAAACTAGTAGTAGATGTGTAAATGCCCTCTTCCCCACTGTATATATGTGCAGCGATATTGGGGTTGGTATATATATCTGTGTGTGGATCTTGTGGACACAGCCACCATCATTGCGGTTATTGTTGAGTGTATCCATCCACTTAGTTGGCTGTAATACTGTACAGTTCATGTTAACAGATTAAGTAGTTGTCAATCAGACTATCTATGGTTCTACACCACCCTACACCCTCCAAAGGGTAGGACTATGCCACCCACACCAGCAAACCTATGTTTACCAATTTGAGGATTGCACTACATTGGGGAAGGGGACATATACCCTGCCAGTACCATCATCAATGACTGACTATTTCCCACTGCGATGTTGTGCCTATTCTGTCTTGGTGGAAATATGTATGCTATAATGGGTTCCTTGCAAAAGTACATACATCCATGTGTACAGTATTCTCTGTGTATTGCATCAATGCCAAAGCCTCTGTGTGCGTGTGTGTGTGTGTGTGTGTGTGTGTGTTATATACAAACATGTGGTGTGTACCACCCAGTACACTTACCATTGTCCACTGTAAAAGGGCTGCTGATATCATCCACCATGCACTCACCTGTATACACCCCTCAGACCTATCAGGCATGTGGCACATGCAGTAACTGTTGTACAGACCTTTGACTTGTCTTCAGCTGTACCCAGGATATGGCACAGTCAAGGTGTCACCACAGTGCCATACCCCTTGTAGGAAACAGCAGCAGACCAACATCCTGCTGACACATAGACATCTACAACACATACAGAATACATTATGGAGACCACCTTCACTCAGTGTTAATAACAGCTATCATGGCTGGACAGCTGCACATTCTGACATGCAAGCATTAAACTTTAGTGCTGAAAACATGTTACACAGCATTTCATTGGTACACAGTAGTACAGTCATCATGTGCATCAGAACCATATTAGCCTGTCACTGGATCAATGTTATGGATGACAGGGATGTGGCACAGGTATCATCATATGAATATGGTGTGCTGTGGCTTTGCCAGAGACCTAGACTGAGCCATTTATTTGACATAATGTGTGTGTTAGGGGATTTCATTATTAATTTGGCTGTGTAGATGTGGTGTGTGTAGGTATGGGGTTGCCCTAGCTGTATTGGTGATGTGTATGTGTATGCATGCACACAGTTCTGCCATGTGGCTGCCCTATACAGGGGTTTGTTGAACAGCTGCAGACTGCACCTGGCAGAATGTGCAGTTCACCGTCTCCGACCATGGACATGTGAACTGTGCCTGCCAGAAGCTCCATGGGCACCACCAGGTACAAGCCACAATATGGTACTCTCCCCTGATGATGACACATGTTTGCTGAATCTGGGTCCCTCTTGGGACTGGCAAGGGCCATGTGCATGTTGCCTGCTATGTTGTGGTGTGGACAGCACCCCCCTGCAGTGCTGGGGCTTGTACTGCCACTACAGGAGTGGCTCTGACTTCTTCCATGTCCACGTCAACCTCCACCTGTTGGTGTTGCTGGCGTACATCCATGTGGCCGTTGCACTATTCCCACCAAATGCTCAAGCACAGACATTCCATGGTCGAGGATTCCCACCATCTTACCCAACCATCTATCCAGGACCTCTTCAAAATAACAGTGGGCACCTGCAAGATCACAGATGTTGTCAATAACTGCAGAATGAGTCGCCCCCTGCAGCCTCAGTTCCTGTCTGGTATACCATTCCATACATGCCTGTACTTCCATGACAGCCTGAAACATGCATCTGGTGACACCAGATGTGGCACTTCTGCCCGGGGCATGATGACCAGCAGCTTTTTTACAAGGACCGCTGTACATCAGCCTGTGTGGTACCTCACCGGGCATCTGGCTATGGCTGCTGTGTCCAGGCACACATGCCATAGACACCACACTGTCCTGTCCCATGCCACCACCCACCAACTGTCCCTCATCTATGTCCAATGGTGATGTATGTATAGGCAATGTGACTGTGTGCGGGGATGGGGTGGATAACAGTGGGATGTCAAATGATGGCACAACTTCAGCCCCTGACAATCCTGCCTGTGCTTCAGCACATCTATCATCATTGTAAGAGTCTGTATGGACACTAACATCAGTTTGCCTGCAGGAGGGACCCTGACCCACCTTGCCATCTGTGAGGGGAAAACAAGAAATGCACTTTAAGACCTGTACATCATTGCTTAACTGTACACACACACACACACACACACACACACACACACACACACACACACACACACACACACACTTAAAGGTGAGGTTGCACAAAGATATTACACACAGACCTCTCATTACCCATCTGTCAACATGCATGACATATGGCACTCAACAGCATGCAATGTAGCTATAGTCAATCCCTGTTACCAATATTATACATCTCTCTGATTCATGGGTTGTGCTAGTAGTTGATGCCCCTTCCCCTGGAACACACTGCACCCATGTACACAGTATTGCTGAGCACCTGTTCAGCACCCTGGCATGTACTGCACACCATACCTCACAGGTGTACACACCATTGCTGAATGTGTATATGTGTGTCAGTTCTGTTTGCTCTGCTGCTCACAGCCCCTGTGTGTTTGTCCAACACATACCTGGAATGATATGTGGACAGATGTCAGTAGTGAATGCCTGATGTCTGATTTGAAGATCTCATCATCAGAGGTGCATGTATTACCACTAAAATACAATTACACTGACAACCTTCAAACCTTACTGTGGCTATGAGGAGTGTACACACCCTTATTGACATGGCACCCTCTTCCCTGATATGCCATGGGGCCACAATACTGCATATGTTAACATTACATGAACCTGATATGTGACATATGTCATGTGCAATCAAATACAGTACCAAACAAATGTGTTAGTTGTGCAGATGCAAACTGAGATTAATATAATCTGTGGGTGCATAAGTGTGCACACACTTAACATGATGGTCTGTTGCACCAACTGTTAAGTGTACTACAGCAGTCACTATTCCTGGAAGGGCTATACTAGCATGGGCCATCTGCACTTGCCAGTATTTGGTCACACTGCCCTACAAAATGTCCCCCAACTCTGCAAGATTGCAAGGTCAACTCATGTGCACAAACCTTGGAGGTCACACAATGCTTTCACTATTGATGTGGGGTCAGGTTTATGTCTGCCACAATTCATGACCTTGACTGTGTGCAGATACAGCCATTCTTAGCTAGCTTTGGATGTCTGCTTCAGTTCACTGTTGCATTTCAGGATGACACCCCTCCCCATCCTCAACCTTTTTGCAGATGCTTGACAACTATGGGCTGCACATGACTGTCATATTGCAGTATCCCAAATTCAGAAGACCATGTGTACCAGCATAGTCCCTGATAATGAATGGCAAACATACAGGTGTACACTGGCACCAGCAAGGTACAGGTGGGGATGGTGGGCCTGAGGTGGAGTGAAATGTTGCTTGTGCAGCACATGTATCTTAATTGATACTGTCTGTAAGTTTAGAATGTGGTCTTGGTACACCATTACATGTTGCAACACATGGCTTTGGAAGACTTTTGATGTTATGCATATGCTACCTGTAGAGATCCCTGGATGATGTTTCCTGTGGAACAACTGTCCCATCTGATTACCCTAACGCATGGACCACACTTATGCAGAGTCCAGGTGATTGTCGACACAGGTACTGCACAGCCAGTACTTGCTAGACATTCCTGCAACTCCCTCAGTGTTGTGGCATGTTACTAGGCAGCATCCATGACCAGTTTGCAATATGTGTCATCATCTGTCTTGGATGGCCATCTGTTTATTTTCTACATTAATGTTGTCCCATACATCCTCGTCACATACATGACTGTCTGCACTGTTTGCCATGGTATATGCAATGGTGAGGTAAGGCTACATGTCCCACTCCTGCGTGCTACCTGTTGGGTATGGGATCTATCACATGGCTTGTAAGATGTGTGCAAGTCACAGCTGCCTCTGTTGCAGGTGAGTGGGCAAATGTGATGGACACATGTCTTGGACAGCAGACCATTTCTTGGTGTGACATTGAGGACCTGTACTTGCTGGAAGGTGCGTACTCATGAAGACTGAAT